>NC_056732.1:1561455881-1561755881 GCF_019279795.1 Protopterus annectens
TTCAGGCATGTCCAAGGGTCAGCTCCCAGTGTTCTCTCCTGTCTATCTGATGAATCTGGGCATCTTGAGGCACTGTAGAAATTGCCTCATGTACACAGACAACCCTCTCCGCCTACCACCCAACACGACAACCTGTGAGAGATGCACTTATCTAGCCAAACTGGAGGTAAAGCTCTCTCCAACCAAGACTGAACTTGACAGTCATGAGGAGAAGGTAAACATTTGCACCACACCACACTCATCACATAGTCTCACTAAATCTACAGATGAAAAAACTCAGTCCAGGAATCACGAATATGTTGCAACATTTGTATACTATGGGATGGTGACATGGACAGTTTCTCAAATTTTATTACTTACATTAATTCTACTACAGGTTTTTTAGCTTTCACACACAACGTTAGTGAAAATTCCCTACACTATTTGGATGTTCTTTTATTTAAAGACCACGTTAATAACCTTTTTCAATCTCAAATATACAGAAAGACGACTTTTTCCAACACATTTCTGCATTTTGATAGTGGCCATCCTTTTTATCAGAAAAAGGGCATAATAAAAGGACAACTCATTTGTGCATCCAGGATGACAAGTACCCATGATCTATTTCTTAAAGAAGTTGATTTTTTAAAAAACTAGGTGGTTAATCTACAGTTAGCCGGTGAAGAATTTCGATTTCATTGTATCAACTTTTAACCTGAAATGTGTCTTCACTACAAGGATTCACATTAAGAATACACAAAGCATACATATATATATATATATATTTATTTAACATTTGTATCTTAATTTATGTTTTTTAGCAGATTATACTTATGATCAGATGTTTACGCAATGTATTGATCTATATCTATTGTTATATGATTTATTTTTGATACACATGAATTAATTAAGGCATCTAGACAGATTTTAAAATAATAAGTTTTGTAGCAATATTAGTTTTATAGAGACTACAAGCATTTTAAATTTTTAAATATTTAATTATTACAATTAATGGTATGTGTGGTGAATTAAGTGGTCACATGATTAATGTACGATGATATAAAATGGCTTTGTTTTCGACTGTTTAATATCTTGATAAAGCCTGGTAGGAACCAGGCGAAAGCGCTTGATCAATTTTCTGTTTCTTATTTATTTATTAAAGCTATTTAACAATTTAACTTATTTCTGGTTGCAACATATTCGTGATTCCTGGACTGAGTTTTTTCATCTGTGGAGCTACTTTGTACTTGGTTTTTGTGTTCGTGTTGAAGTTAGCTGGATTTGTTTCATTTTTCCATGGCTTAGGACTTGGACCAGGTTATTTTTTGAATACACCTATTTTATTCTGCAATGAACCAGAAGATGCTCCAGTTACACGCGGAGAATTTAATCAAGTTTTAACGCTATTAACTCAAATGAATAATTTGTTAAATTCACGTAACATTAGCTGTACTCCCTCGTTACCTGGTAACCAACAACAAGGGTTGAACAAGAAGCATACGTCACCACTACCTAAGGAGCCAAACGGTGTGTTAAGAGCGACACCTCCTGACGAGATTTTATTGGTCGGAACCGATCTTCAGGAACAACAAGCTAGAGCCCAATCGAGCTGGATAAACGGGCATGGTGGCCAACGTAAGGATTTCAACTTCCATGCATGGACTGAGCAGCAATTTTCTTTTAAGCAAGGTACTGTTTTGAGTTCTCAAAAACACAATAACTGTATGGAACTTGATTTTGACAAACTAAACGATAAATTATACGCTTATAAAAATATGCAACTGGAGATAGATTATCTGAGAGAATGCGTTTGAGTGCAACGTATCCCAAAAGGATTACGTTGTTTTAAGTTTCCAAATAACGCTGTGCTGGGCTCCACCTTATACACGAAGTTGGTAGAGCTGTTTGATAAAACTGGTTTGGAAATGCTGGATCTTATGATTCAAGATTATGAAATCAAAGCTAACTCTCTGTTGAACGAACTGACAGTGTTAAATGACAACATTGTTAAAGACAAGAACTTTTCTAGTATTAAAAAATGTTATGACAATGTTTTTAACAAAGTAGATCAGCACTGTGTAAAGATAGTTAGTCGCAAGATAAGGAAGTTAGAGCGTGACCTGATTGAATATAGGGATGGGAGGGCTTACCCCTTACCAGGAAAATTCAAACATAATATTACCAATGGCGAGGAGAGGACTGATATTTCTGAAAATACTGACAACATCAATACCCCATTAGCAGACCCACCCAGGAGAAGTGAACGACTTGCTCAAAAAGATAATAAAAACCAACATCAGGTTTTTCAATTTCCCCAGGGTAGACCAGGGGGCAGGAATACAACATTTTACCAACAGAGTTGGAACAGGTCACAGGTAATTGATTCTAATGGAGTCTGTTCAGTAGATTGGGACAATTTTAACAGAGATTCGCCTAGTGGTAACTACAAAGTGGTAACTAAGGATAGTTTTACTATTTACAACTTTACAGATACTATATTAACCCCTGACTTTTTTGAGTTGTTTACCAGAGGTTTTCAATTTGTTCCCCTGCGCACCATGGATTTATCTAAAACGCTAGTAGAATTTAAATTGTTCATCAGGAGACTGAATCTTCCACTATTTTTTAAAGGACAAACTTTAACTAACCATACAAAACAAGGAGTAGTACTTTCAACCCCCCCACCCATCCTACTTTAAGAATTTTTGAGGAATTAGTGGAGATGGACCTAAGAAAGAAATATCCACTTGGTTCAAATCAACCACCTAATAATTTTGATTTTCACTTATATCAACTAACCAATTTACTCAAAGAAGAAAGTATCAGGGTAATGAAACCTGACAAGGGTGGGGGTGTTGTCTTAATGTATAATTGGGCATATGAGACACATATTCATAATATGTTACAGGATGTGGTTACCTATGAATCAGTTTCTAGGAATGAGGTGAACATAGCGTACTCTAAGATCAACTTCATGTTAATGGACCACTTGATGCAGGGTGCTATTAATGAAAAGTGACACAACTACTTGCATGTCTCAAAACCTAGGATCCCGGTAATCTTTGGGATTCCAAAAGTTCACAAAGGACTGAACCCTTTGAAGTTCAGACCCATAGTAGCAGGAGCTGGCAGTATCACAGAGCCTCTAGGGAAATTTATTGACCAGACACTGAAAAAATTAGTTTCAACTTTAAAATCTATTTGTAAAGACTCCTGGGAATTTCTTAATGATGCTCAGCAAAGTTTGTACAACCCAAAGATATTAATGGCAACCATAGATATTATAGAGTTATTTCCCAGTATTCCTCACTCCATAGGATTAGATTGGTTTAATGAAATCTTGACCACACAATCTGAATTAAGTAACAACACGGTTAAGTTACTTGTGGAGTTTATGGAAGCAGTTCTTGAAAACAACTTCATTTATTTTAATGGAGAGGTATTTAGACCATTTATTCTGCAATGAACCAGAAGATGCTCCAGTTACACGCGGAGAATTTAATCAAGTTTTAACGCTATTAACTCAAATGAATAATTTGTTAAATTCACGTAACATTAGCTGTACTCCCTCGTTACCTGGTAACCAACAACAAGGGTTGAACAAGAAGCATACGTCACCACTACCTAAGGAGCCAAACGGCGTGTTAAGAGCGACACCTCCTGACGAGATTTTATTGGTCGGAACCGATCTTCAGGAACAACAAGCTAGAGCCCAATCGAGCTGGATAAACGGGCATGGTGGCCAACGTAAGGATTTCAACTTCCATGCATGGACTGAGCAGCAATTTTCTTTTAAGCAAGGTACTGTTTTGAGTTCTCAAAAACACAATAACTGTATGGAACTTGATTTTGACAAACTAAACGATAAATTATACGCTTATAAAAATACGCAACTGGAGATAGATTATCTGAGAGAATGCGTTTGAGTGCAACGTATCCCAAAAGGATTACGTTGTTTTAAGTTTCCAAATAACGCTGTGCTGGGCTCCACCTTATACACGAAGTTGGTAGAGCTGTTTGATAAAACTGGTTTGGAAATGCTGGATCTTATGATTCAAGATTATGAAATCAAAGCTAACTCTCTGTTGAACGAACTGACAGTGTTAAATGACAACATTGTTAAAGACAAGAACTTTTCTAGTATTAAAAAATGTTATGACAATGTTTTTAACAAAGTAGATCAGCACTGTGTAAAGATAGTTAGTCGCAAGATAAGGAAGTTAGAGCGTGACCTGATTGAATATAGGGATGGGAGGGCTTACCCCTTACCAGGAAAATTCAAACATAATATTACCAATGGCGAGGAGAGGACTGATATTTCTGAAAATACTGACAACATCAATACCCCATTAGCAGACCCACCCAGGAGAAGTGAACGACTTGCTCAAAAAGATAATAAAAACCAACATCAGGTTTTTCAATTTCCCCAGGGTAGACCAGGGGGCAGGAATACAACATTTTACCAACAGAGTTGGAACAGGTCACGCAGGTAATTGATTCTAATGGAGTCTGTTCAGTAGATTGGGACAATTTTAACAGAGATTCGCCTAGTGGTAACTACAAAGTGGTAACTAAGGATAGTTTTACTATTTACAACTTTACAGATACTATATTAACCCCTGACTTTTTTGAGTTGTTTACCAGAGGTTTTCAATTTGTTCCCCTGCGCACCATGGATTTATCTAAAACGCTAGTAGAATTTAAATTGTTCATCAGGAGACTGAATCTTCCACTATTTTTTAAAGGACAAACTTTAACTAACCATACAAAACAAGGAGTAGTACTTTCAACCCCCCCACCCATCCTACTTTAAGAATTTTTGAGGAATTAGTGGAGATGGACCTAAGAAAGAAATATCCACTTGGTTCAAATCAACCACCTAATAATTTTGATTTTCACTTATATCAACTAACCAATTTACTCAAAGAAGAAAGTATCAGGGTAATGAAACCTGACAAGGGTGGGGGTGTTGTCTTAATGTATAATTGGGCATATGAGACACATATTCATAATATGTTACAGGATGTGGTTACCTATGAATCAGTTTCTAGGAACGAGGTGAACATAGCGTACTCTAAGATCAACTTCATGTTAATGGACCACTTGATGCAGGGTGCTATTAATGAAAAGTGACACAACTACTTGCATGTCTCAAAACCTAGGATCCCGGTAATCTTTGGGATTCCAAAAGTTCACAAAGGACTGAACCCTTTGAAGTTCAGACCCATAGTAGCAGGAGCTGGCAGTATCACAGAGCCTCTAGGGAAATTTATTGACCAGACACTGAAAAAATTTGTTTCAACTTTAAAATCTATTTGTAAAGACTCCTGGGAATTTCTTAATGATGCTCAGCAAAGTTTGTACAACCCAAAGATATTAATGGCAACCATAGATATTATAGAGTTATTTCCCAGTATTCCTCACTCCATAGGATTAGATTGGTTTAATGAAATCTTGACCACACAATCTGAATTAAGTAACAACACGGTTAAGTTACTTGTGGAGTTTATGGAAGCAGTTCTTGAAAACAACTTCATTTATTTTAATGGAGAGGTATTTAGACAAAAGAAAGGTGTAGCGATGGGTGCTCCATGTGCCTCGACATACGCGAATATAGTATTATATTATTGGGAAAATAAATACATATTTTCATCGAGTTGGGCTGAACATATTACTTATTATAAACGCTACCTGGATGACATTTGTATACTATGGGATGGTGACATGGACAGTTTCTCAAATTTTATTACTTACATTAATTCTACTACAGGTTTTTTAGCTTTCACACACAACGTTAGTGAAAATTCCCTACACTATTTGGATGTTCTTTTATTTAAAGACCACGTTAATAACCTTTTTCAATCTCAAATATACAGAAAGACGACTTTTTCCAACACATTTCTGCATTTTGATAGTGGCCATCCTTTTTATCAGAAAAAAGGCATAATAAAAGGACAACTCATTCGTGCATCCAGGATGACAAGTACCCATGATCTATTTCTTAAAGAAGTTGATTTTTTAAAAAAACTCTTTTTGGAGAGAGGTTACCCAGCCCACTTGGTGGATAATTTAGCAAAGGAGGTTTTGAGTAATAGGGAATCAAAATATCCACAATTACTTGGTAAAGGTAGAGTATTAGAACACTCACACGATGCTGAACAACAATCATTACACAACAACTTTATGTACACATACACTAGGGATTCGCAACAAGTTGAAATGACTATTCTGACATATTGGCCAGTGTTGACACTACAGGAGGACATCAACAAAATCATACCTGCTAAGCCCGGATTTACAAGAAAAAGAGACATTAATTTAAAGGGTTTATTGGAAAACAGGAATAACAACAAAAAGTATTCATATTTCTCCAACAAGGTAGGCACCTTTAAATGTGGTGCATGCAATCAGTGTCCTTATATATACAATAGTAATAGTTTATACATTCCCTCCAGGAACTTCAAGGTTAATATACGAAGTTATTATAACTGTGCATCAAAAGGGGTGGTTTACCTCATTGTTTGCATGGAATGTTACAGTTTTTATGTTGGCAAGACCGAGAGGCCACTAAGAAAAAGGATCTATGAGCATTTATACGAAATTAGCAAGAAGAAAGACACTAATGCTTTTTTCAAACACTCAATGCAATGTAGTAACATGCATTTGAAATTCCTTGTTCTAGACCAAGTCACCCAGGATCCTAGAGGAGGTGATTGGGAGACCCGTCTGGAACATAAAGAACTTTTATGGCAATTAAAACTAAATGCAACAAGATCCCCAGGTCTAAATGATAGTACCAGTATAGCAAGTGTATTAAAACTAAACAGAGAGAAGTTGTGAACAAGTAAAATACTTATTTTTGGACACTAGGTGGTTAATCTACAGTTAGCCGATGAAGAATTTCGATTTCATTGTATCAACTTTTAACCTGAAATGTGTCTTCACTACAAGGATTCACATTAAGAATATACAAAGCATACATATATATATATATTTTTTTAACGTTTGTATCTTAATTTATGTTTTTTTAACAGATTATACTTATGATCAGATGTTTACGCAATGTATTGATCTATATCTATTGTTATATGATTTATTTTTGATACACATGAATTAATTAAGACATCTAGATAGATTTTAAAATAATAAGTTTTGTAGCAATATTAGTTTTATAGAGACTACAAGCATTTTAAATTTTTAAATATTTAATTATTACAATTAATGGTACGTGTGGTGAATTAAGTGGTCACATGATTAATGTACGATGATATAAAATGGCTTTGTTTTCGACTGTTTAATATCTTGATAAAGCCTGGTAGGAACCAGGCGAAAGCGCTTGATCAATTTTCTGTTTCTTATTTATTTATTAAAGTTATTTAACAATTTAACTTATTTCTGGTTGCAACATATTCGTGATTCCTGGACTGAGTTTTTTCATCTGTGGAGTTACTTTGTACTTGTTTTTTGTGTTCGTGTTGAAGTTAGCTCACTAAATCTACACCACCAAAATCCACACATAGTAACACAAAAACATTCGCGGAGGCTCTCAATAATAATCTGTCTAAGCAACAGAGACCTCCAAAGCAGAAACGCAAGCAACCTCCATCCCCCAACACAACCCAAATGACACATAGCCTACAGACTCAATGTGCCACTCAACCACAGCCAATAAGGCAAAACAACGTACCCAACACACTAGTCATAGATGACTCTATAGTCAGGCACACTGATGTCCCACTCACCAAGCTAAACAAGGAGAAGGTTGCTGTCAGCTGCTGTCGGGTGCCAGAATACGCCACATAACCCATGCACTCAGGTCACTCCACAACAAGTACAAATATGACTCTGTCATTGTCCATGTTGGTGTGAATGACCTGAGACATACCTCCCTGGACTACATGAAAAGAGACATGGAAGTGCTCTCCGATCTTGTAGCCCAGGCAGATATGACCCTAGCCCTGAGTAGAATTCTGCCAAAGCCCAGAATGATACCGCAGTACAAGGACAAAATGACTTGACTTCAACAATTGGCTAAGCTTCTGGTGTCATTCTAAGGGGAACCAGTCTCTGTCTGCTTGGGATGACATGGTCAACAGACCATGATGCTTTGCCACAGATGGCCTGCACCTGTCACCCCTGGGATTCTGGAGGCTGCCCCTATAGTGCCTTTTTTAGGCAAGGTTCAATGACAAATTCACCACCGTAACAGGAACAGGCAAGCAAAAACTGAGAGTAATGCTACTCAATGCTAGAAGTCTAAATCTCAAAATGCACTCACTCGAGGCACTCCTTAAAATGGAGAACATCGATATCTGTGCAGTGACTGAGACCTGGTTCAATGTTCCAGAGAGCACCCCTGCACTACCAGGCTATAACACATACCACACTTTTCGGCCATGTAACCTGGACCGAAACACCAAACGCAGAGGTGTGTCCATATTCATTAAGGATATCCATACCTCCAGGCTAGTTGCTCAGCATATTGCATCCGAGGTTATCCAAGTGCAACTAACTCTGGGCAAAACTGCAATCCAAATTGTAGCTTGCTACAGATCCCCCACCATGCCCCAGGATTCCCACTCCTCTTTTCTTGATGTACTGGAAAATATTAGGGTTCAACCAAACACCCTAATAATGGGCGACTTCAACTACTCCACCATTAACTGAGAAAACTACTCGTGTACCAACTTCTGAGCTCAACGCTTTCTGGAATTCATAAACTCCAATGCCCTGGATCAACTTATCCACACCCCCACCAGGGGCAACAATATCCTAGACCTAGTCATTACCAACATGAGTGACCGGTGCTCCACACCCGAAGTCAACTCCTTGTTGATCCAATCCGATCATAAGCTAATCACCCATGATATCCACATCCTGCCCCCACCCCCCATTAAGGAAACCACGGTAAAAAAATTCTCCAAAGCCAACTTCATGCTTCTTAAGATAGAAGTGGTGAACTTCATGACACACATGCAGATGGACAATACAGTTACAACTGCTGAATCCTACACAAATGCACTCTATAAGCACTTACACGAGAGCATGGATCGTGCTATCCCAAACAAAACCAAGACACTATCCTCCGAAAAAAGGAAGCCAATCTGGTGGTCCCCTGCCATAAACAAACTGTACAACAGAAGGAAGAAACTGTTGCAAAAGACAGTAAAATCCCATGAGTGGAGGTGCTCCCTGGTCAGCCTCAGTAAGAAGCTGAGATCCCTTACAATATCCTCCAAAGCTAGCTACGAAAACAAAATCACCACTAATTCTAAGGACAACCACAAAGCATTCTATAGCTATGTCAAGAATCTCGATGGCAACACCCAGATCTGCTCTGAGTTACAGCACAACGGCATGAAAATTACAGAACCAACTGATATTGCCAACATCCTGGCAGATAGGTTCAGTGCTAACTTTACTCCCCCCTCACCCCCTAAAAGGCCCATATCTATACAGGAAGAATGCAGAGTCCCTGTAATCACAACTACACAGGTAAAAGCTGCACTCTCTAAAGCCAAAAACACAGCATCCATGGGACCAGACAACATCCCTGGCTGCGTTTTACACGAACTTCAGAACAAACTGACTCCCCACTTAAGCACCATGTTCAATAATAGCCTCGTGTCAGGCTTTGTGCCCACTGAATGGCACACAGCAACAGTTATCCCACTCCACAAAGGGGGAGCCACCACTGATCCCGGGAACTATCGACCTATTAGCCTGACGAGCCTGGTCTGCAAGGCCATGGAACGTATCATCATGGAACTCATAAACAAAGACATTGGTAACCTCCAAACTCTGGATCCCACCCAGTTCGGGTTTGTGAAATTTAGATCATTTTATTTATTTATTTTACATTTGTTGACCGGGCTAGTCTAACTGGATATATGTCCATTTTCAGTAGAGGCCCGGGGAGAAAAGCTCCAGGGAAAAACATACAATTTAATAGAGAATAACATAAAAACAGTTTTATACAGCAATAATTATACCATAAAAGCAGTTTTATACAGCAATAATTTTAGCATAGGGTTTTTTTTTTTAAAGCTACTCTTACTAGAAACAAGTCTTAAAAGGGTAGTATACTAAGTAGGTTATAGTATAGTAGTAACAATTTATTTCTATGTGAGAGAAAAGGATATAGAAGTATTTTAAGAAGGTTTATAATAGGAGAAAGGTAAAAGATCAGAGTCAAGAAAATGTTAGTCAGGGTTAGAACAGGAGCATAACCAGTGGTTATTGAAGTATAGCTTTAGATTTCTTTTAAAAAGTGGGATAGAGGTCTGAGATGTAAGGTCAGGTGGTAATTGATTCCATACTTTTCCGACAGAGTTAGAGAACAAGGAATCACCTGCTAAGTTTTTAGATTTAGTAATATTCATAAGCATTTTGTTTGAGGAGCGTAAATTTTTGAGATAGCTATATGGTATAATGAAGCTAGAGAGTATGGGAGTATTATGGGGTTGATAAAGGGCCTTGTATGTTATTGTAAGTTGCTGAAATTGTATCTGATTCAGAAATTCTAACCAGCCTAGTTGTTTCAGATTTAGACAGTGATGAGTTCTAAAAGGGGAGCTTGTAGCGAACCTGGCAATGTTATTATAGGATATAGCTAGTTTGTGAAGGTTCTTTTTAGAGAGGTTAGTGTAAATGAGAAAGGCAATAAAGAAGGGTTGAGAGTAAATGAGTTCTAGCTATAGCGGACCTAGCTAGTGGTGTAAGATAAGGTTTTATTCTATAGAGGGATCCTAATTTTCTGTTAACTGATTTTACTGTGGCATTTATGTGGGTATCAAAGTTGAGATTATTGTCAATTGTGATTCCTAAGAGTTTAGTGGTTAGATCAGGAGAAATAAGGGTGCCATTATTAGATGTGAGAGTGAAGTGTACAGGGGTAGTCTTTTGGGTTGGTGTAAAGAGTAAAAGTTTAGTTTTTTTCAGGTTTAGTAGGAGGCAGCGGTTAGAGAACCAATGTTCTACTGTATTGAAAGCTTTTTGTGTATGAGACTGAAGTTCAGCCTGAGAGGTGGCTGCGCAGACAATAGTAGAGTCGTCTGCATATTGAATACATGTGGAGAGTGGAATGGCTAAGTGGAGGTCATTGATGTAAATGGAAAACAAGAGAGAACCTAATATAGAGCCTTGTGGAACACCTAATGTGATGGGCAGATGATTCGATAGTGTATTTTGCCAGAGTACAGCCTGCTGTCTGTTTTCTAGATAGGATGTGAACCAGTTCATGGATAGTGGATTTAGTGAGTAGGACTTTAGGATGTGAAGAAGGATTTGGTGATTAACCATGTCGAAAGCTTTTGATAAATCGACAAAGACTGCTGAGGAGAGGATATTTTTGTTACGGTTTTCGTTGATACAGTTTGTGAAGGAAAGCAAGGCAGAAGAGGTACTGTGGAAAGGTCTAAATCTGTGTTGACAGTTTGCTAGTAGGTTGTGATGGAGAAGATGGTTCATTAGCTGTTTGTGGACACACTTTTCCATTATTTTTGCAAGTGGGGAGAGCAGTGCTATGGGACGAAAGTTGGACATTTCGTTAGAGCTACCACCTTTGAGTAGTGGGATAATATGAGAAATTTTCCAGATGGATGGGATAATACCTTCATTTATGGTTCTGTTTATCAATATGGAGATGGGATAAGCTATGGCTTTAGATGCTATTTGCGGGAATTCAGCTGGGAGTTTGTCAGCTGAGGGGGTAGTTGCTTTTAGCTTTTGGAGAAGGGAGCAAATATATGATGTGGGCACTGGTTCTAACTTGAATACTGGGGGTGCCTTGGAGGTGGGAGTTTGTAGTTTTGAGATATCAGGGGATAGATGGCTAGCCAGAGTTTGGATAGTATTGGTAAAGAAAGAATTAAAGGCATTAGCTGTTTCAGTTGAATTTTCAGGATTAGCGCCTGAGGGGATGGTAGTAGTAGTTACACCTGGATAAAGAAGTTTATTAATAGTAGACCAAAACTTCAGAGGTTCCTTGAGGGAGGATTGTTGTAGTTGGAGATAGTAGTTCTTTTTGTCAAGTAGGATGGCTTTTTTTGTATTATTTCTTTGCTGTTTGAAGGTTAGATGATCTGTAGAGTTCTTAGTAGTTCGCCATTTAGCCCAGGATTTGTTTCTCTGAATGATTAGTTGCCTGGTTTTGTTTGAGAGTCAAGGAGCAGGTTTAGCTTTATTTCTTGTACAGCGTATTGGGGCGTGATGGTCCAGGATTGTTAGGAATGTAGAGTTGAAGTATTCAACTGCTTTGTTAATTGGAAGGGATCTTAATGGTGATCAATTACATTGTTTAAGTTCTATTTGGAAAAGCTTAGGGTTAAAATGCTTTTTGGTGCGAACTGTTCTAATAGTGTTAGGGAAGGTTGGGTTGGTTTTATGTCTGATTATGTATGTAAGCAGGTGGTCACTAAAATCATCTGGGAGTGTTCCTGCTATGTAAGTTTGGTGAGGACTATTATTCAGAATCCAATCCAAGGTGCTTTCTTTATTGTTCAGTTTGTTAATTCTGGTGGGGGAATTAATAGCTTGTGAGAAACCATAAAGGTTAATGTGGTTGGTAGGGTTTGTACTGCTGCATGAATTCCAATCAATGTTAAAGTCTCCTAGGACTATGGTTTCTTGTGGGAGATGAGAAGAAAGCCAGTTAAGTATGTGTTCAAGTGTACCGATGTTGTTGCCTGGGGGAAGATAGACGCAGATAATGTTTATGGCTTTATGTTTGTTAAGCTGGAATTTTGAGATAACTATTTCAGCGCTGAAGTCTAAAGATAGGTTAAGATTTACAGTGCTAAGTTGTATGTGTGCTTTATAGAGAATTGCTACTCCTCCTCCTTTTTTGGATGTGCAATCTAACTGAATAATACTATAGCCTGGAGGGGTGATTTCATTGTCTTTTATTGAGGGTTTTAGCCATGTTTCTGATAAGCAAAGGATATCAAATCGGTGGACATCAAGAAGGGCATGAACATGAGGGATTTTATTGCACATGCTACGTATGTTAAGATGAAGATCACGCCTCCTGAACCTGATCGACTTCTTTGAGGCAGTCACCAAAGCTGTAGATGAGGGTAAGGTGGTTCACACAGCCTATCTTGACCTCACCAAGGCTTTCGACACCATCCCCCATTCTGGAATTATAGCTAAACTCACTAAACTAGGTATAAATCCCTACGTCACAAGATGGGTTGCTAACTGGCTTACTGACAGAACCCACACTGTAAAAGTTGCAGACTCCAAATTTGACCTCAAAGCAGTGACAAGTGGAGTACCACAGGGTTCCGTCCTGGGACCTCTCCTGTTTGGTATCTACTTCTCTGAAGTACAGGCTAACACAGAAGGCCTCTGACTAATGAAGTTCGCAGATGACTGCAAACTAGGAGCCATAGTCATGTCCCCAAATGATGTGGACATCCTACAGAAGAGCCTCGCTGTGACAGATGCCTGGTGTCAGAGCCATGGCCTCAAGCTCAATGCCAAAAAGTGCAGTGTCATCCCTTTGGTAAAAACTCTGTACCCATGAACTACCACATAGGCATTAAGTGGAGTACCACAGGGTTCCGTCCTGGGACCTCTCCTGTTTGGTATCTACTTCTTTGAAGTACAGGCTAACACAGAAGGCCTCTGGCTAATGAAGTTCGCAGATGACTGCAAACTAGGAGCCATAGTCAAGTCCCCAAATGATGTGGACATCCTACAGAAGGGCCTCGCTGTGACAGATGCCTGGTGTCAGAGCCATGGCCTCAAGCTCAATGCCAAAAAGTGCAGTGTCATCCCTTTGGTAAAAACTCTGTACCCATGAACTACCACATAGGCAGCAATCTACTTAACACCAAATGTGTGATAAGAGACCTTGGGACCCAGGTGGACAGTAGTCTCTCCTTTGATAGTCACGTCACCACAGTAGTCAGGAAGTCCTTCTACGTGGCACACCTCATCACAAAAGGGTTCTCATCCAGTAAAAAAGAGGTCATTGTTCCCCTCTACTCGACACTCATTAGACACATTATAGAGTACAATGCACCTTTTGGAATGTATCTCACAAGACATCTGCAGCAGTTGGAAAGGCCACAGAAGTACCTCACAAAGAGGATTACTGGCCTCAAACAAATGCCCTACACTGACCATCTCAAAAAACTCCAGCTTTACTCTGTAGCATATCACCTACTCTGAGGTGGTCTCTGCCTAACATATAAAGCTATGTCAAACCCAGAGCTGTTGGACATGCTACACCTAAAGAAATCCCAATCCCTCCGAGCTACACGCTCTAGGGACCTAAACCTTGTCACCACAATAAACAGGACATGTTGGAGGGATAGATTCCTGTCCCAGAGACTTCCCATACTCTGGGACAGGCTAACCATCTATGTCAAGCAAAGTTCTTCATTAGCACTCTTCAAGAAAAATCTTGATGAGTGGATAGGAAATAGGAAATACATCCCGGGGATCACTTCTGTGTCTCTGCTCGACAGTGGCACAGGAAAATAACTTTCTTGGGTGGCATAAGCCAGGGAATCTTGTTGGGTAGGCTTACGTAGGCCCTTGGGCCAATAGTCTAGTACCTACCTATGAACCTATAATAGCACAGGCTTCCATAATCTATCAAAAACTAAGAATTTCTGTAAAACGTTTAGTACAATTTGTGTGGATGGATATTACATTAGGAACCACTGAACTCATCTTTTTCTAGTAGAATGAAGGAATATACCGTGTTCAAAGCACAATATTCTGACACCCAGTAATTTCACATTTTACAGATTACTAGTTAGTACACCAAACTATGTACACTGTTACCACTGACATTCTATAAACTGTTTTTCTGTTGAAATAGCTATTTTCTGACTGTGACATAAATCCTGCCTTTTTCAGAAAATGAGCTTATCTGAATGTTGTATTGCAATTGTACTATACATGTCTTAAACTATGAAAAAGTAATTTGTAAACACTAAAGTTGTTTAATTTCATTTTGAAAGGGAATAAAATGATGAATACAAAAGGAGAAATCTGGAATATAAAAGTGCCTGATTCTTTATTCTACAATTGACTGGAAGAGGCAGATTTCCAGTGAAATATTAAGCTTAGCATTAAAAACTTGATAAGCAATGAAATACCACTGAAACCAGTGTTTGCCAGCCAGTTGCTTGAACTTAATAAGCTGAAGGGACTGTAAGTGAAGGGCATATAGCTATATATAACAGTGCAGTGTTAATTGTGCATATTGTTCATTAATATCTTACCAGGACAGAATGATATCCATGGGCATTCTTTCTTCTCCAGTTGTGCTGTGATTTCTCCATATTTTTGCTGTTCACCTTCACAGGTTGCGCCACCATTCTGAGGACTTGGACAAGAGCAGGTCCGGTATCTTGTTACCATTTCAGAACCACATGTCTTTGTGCATGGAGTCCAGTTGGACCACTCACACCATCTGCCAGACACTTAAGAGAAGGAAATAAAGTTGTTAACGAACAAAGCTCACTTGCAAAAGATAGCCTAAAACTGCTAGAATGTTCATGTGAAAAGTTGTTAGCAGCACAGCAGCCATACCTGAGAGAAACTTACACATGCTCCATTTATCAAGTTAAATGTTTTTTCTTTATAGGTAAACATTTGTTAAAATCTGCTTCCCAGTTGCAGGGTACATAAGTGTTCTGTTCTCTACAAGTCAAGCCCCATATCCACTGACAATTTACATTTGCTGAGTTCTGCAGCATGTGGCTCTGTGTGCTGGAATTCCTTTTTACATAACTTTTGTGGAAAGCAGCATTTACTGTACATTTACTATGTGATACTTAAATATTTTTTGTGATAAACAGCTCATGTTTGGCTTTACTTACCTGATCTAAATCCTAGGTCAGTGAATCAGATGTTCTGTGCTTGTAGAGACTGATTGACTCTTACTAACACACACTGGAGGTGTAATTACTTTCCCACCCCTATTCTCCAGGCACCCTAGAGGCATATTTCATTACAAAGCATTCCCAGCCCTTCTTTACTTATTTTGCCCTACACTAAAAAACTACAAAGCCACATCAGACTACCTCATCACAACAACACACACTCAATATTCTCAGCACACACTAACAAAGAAAGATGTATAGCATTCTGTACAAGGGAAACCTACAAATGTGCTCTACCATACGTTCCGTCACTCTTTTTCAGTAACTGCACATAATCAATTCTGTTCTCATAGAACAACTATTCCAATAAACAAAATGGTTATTAAATCTATTAATTACTACCACACTGCCATCTCTCTTAAACCTAATATCTTACTCCTTTCTCCTTCATCCCAACTTTCTCTTATCTACATAATCCTTTACATTTATACAAAACATCTATGACTACACAGTGACAAAATCCTCTACCCTATACAACTACACCAATATTCACTTTTAAAAGGTTACCTACGTGAAACTATTTCACACAGAACCACAATCACAAGCGAAATACAGACATTTACCCCCATCATGCACTATACTTATGTGCATACCTCTCAACCTCTCAGTGCAAGAAATCTAGGCAAAGACAGAAATAATGGGAGGACAAAGGCCCAAAACTAGGGGTGGATTTTAAATATTGCGTCTATAAACTTAGAAAGTTGCTAATATAACAGTTTTTAATTATTATGTATTTTCTTAAGGACATGGAGTATTATTTAGTTACTTCAATCATCAATGGTTTTCCAGAAAACTACAAATTTTATGAGGAATAGAACAAAAATATCAGGCAAAAATCTGGACATTCTCCAAAAATCTGTACAGTTGAGAGGTATGCTTCTGTGTGGGGACATTCACCCTAATTTTGGTCCAAGAAACAAGTTAATCTGTTCACTTTACAAACCACACAGAAAACCTCCTCTAAAACTTCTCAACAGTAGTCTAAGAAATATGTGCAATAAAATCACAGACCTACATACATGGATTTTTGACTACTCCCCAGACATCCTCTCCATAACTGAAATTTGGCTAAAGCCAGAAACCAGCGATTAGTAATTACTTCACCCAGGTTACAGTGTAATTCACTCTAATAGGAAAGGTAAAACAAAATAGGTTTACTACAAGTGTTCATGAGATAGATGCTCACAACACACCTTCTCCTTGACACTTGCTCATAAAGGCTAGTGCTCGAACTCCCACTACCTCGATCTCATATAACTACATGGCCTTCAACACCCCATTCTATAAAAACTGTATAGCCGTATAAGAACCCTAACTCTAAAACTAAAACTTCCTACCTATACCCTAGCCTTAAAACACCCTTTCCATTCCCTAACTCTAAGACTTCCTTCTTGCTCTCTCACCCTAAAACTCTCTTTTTATTCTCTAAACCTAAAATTTCCCTTCTGCTCTTCAAACCTAAAATGCCCTTCCTGACCAGTGTCCTAATCTGCACTCCCTATCTCTCCTACTCCATCACCATGGCTGCTACATTTACGTCACATGAACCTGAATGATGTGTTCAAGTAAACCTGAAGTAAGGCACACACGGAGCTCAGCAAAACGGACAACTGCTTTAATGAACAAGCACAAAAACAATCCACAGCAAGCTAAATCACAGCAGCATAGCAAACAAAATTGCAAAGCACAAGCAACAGCACAATAACGCTGTAAAGTTAATCCACATACGTTTTCGTCACAATAACTTCATCAGATACCTAACCTTTAAGGTTCATGTGTTTTAATGCATTTTGCATGTGTAATTGAATTTGTTCACTCACTGGTTCATTTGAATTAGATTAGTTTATTTATTCATCAAAGGAAGAGAGGTTAGGTATCTGATGAAGTTATTGTGACAAAAACGTATGTGGATTAACTTTACAGCTTTATTGTGCTGTCGCTTGTGCTTTGCAATTTCGTTTTCTGTGCTGTGCTGCTGTGATTTAGCTTGCTGTGGATTGTTTTTGTGCTTGTTCATTAAAGCAGTTGTCCGTTTTGCTGAGCTCCATGTGTGCCTTACTTCAGGTTTGCCAGTTTTTATCTTGGGCACTCAGACCACTGGTTTGGTTTATGTGTTCAAGTAAGCAGAAGAAACTGCATGCCTAAACTAATATTCAAGTCTGAACTCGAGTGGCAGTTTTCCCAGGCTACAAAAAGCTCGAGTAACTGACTTTGAGACAGTAGTTTTCAAGTGCTTGGAACACATGTGGTTGCCGCAGTCCTAAAAAGGTGGCAAGTTAACCATTTTTTCCATAACACACTTCAGCTTAGTCTCCACAAGCTCATCATTCCTCAATTCAATAGTGCTGAACTAATTGGCTCCTTCCTCAAACTTAAAAATAAATAAATAAAATAATTTTCTTCTTTGCTCTATGCACCTCCCACTGCAATAATATTCTCACATTTGAACATACACTATCTCCTGGCTAGTTAATAAAGTCTCACAGGAAACAATTATCATAGGTGATTTTAGCACAGATTGGAATTCAGTCACCATGAACACATTTTATCACTACACCTACCAGATTAAAAACAAACCAGCAAACAATAAGTCAGTGAATCATAGAATGTACACGTCAATTGGGCCTTGTGGCTAGTTATACTTTCCCGGTACCCAACCGTAAAACTTGCTCCTTTTTTCAAGGACCAATAGACCAGTGATCCGGGGGTGAATTTATGAATGAGAGTCCAACAGTCTAATTCCTTCTTAGAAAAATATAGTGATACTACTTGACCCGGAGATGAAGATTGTTCTTGGTGTTTACTGAAGCAGGATCAGACCTCTGGTTTTGGTGTTCACTGGGCTGTTTGATTTGTGGAGAAATAAGAGGTGTTGAAATACTGAATCCCTAATAGCCCCAAAGGCAAGGCACAGATCACCCATTAGGAATCAATAGAACACTGAACTCAGGGACAAGGCCCTCAGCCTCTCTTGTGTAGAACATCAATATTAGATGCAATGCATCTAACATCCGATTCTAGGAAAATTATATCCAGTGGCACTCTGTCAGACACTCTTAGTGACCATCTGCCAACTTATGCCTATGGGCTCCCCTTATGTATTCCAAAAGAACACCACTATAACATAGTTCACAGTACCACCAAATGTGATGAACATTTGCATCTACACTAAAATCGTATAACTGGAACATGGCAAAATACCTACCATAAGATAATAAAACACAGGAATTTAATTAGGTCTTTCTTTCTCAATTTACTCATTAAAATGGCTCCCATGAGACTAAAGAGAATAAAGGTAAATTCTCCCACAAAGTTAATACAAAGAACCAAAGAATTAATAAATGAAAGATAAGAAACACACCAGAGCCACCAGACATTCATACAACTCTGTAACCTCACTAAAAGTAGTGCCAACTCAGAAAATAAAAAATACTACACTACACTCCAAAACTCTAACCAAAACAATTTTAAAGCTTTATGGGCCTTCATGCCTAAGCTCTTACACCCTGGTCAAGCCAATCAACCCCCACCCCCAACCTTTCCCCAGAAGCTATTGCCATCAGATAAAAAAATATTCACTTCATCCAAAATGTTGCCAAAGTCATTAAAATCAAAAACAATAGTAACTATTTTAGCTCTTGCACTGCTAGATCCACAATATTGTTTTCACTCTAAAACCAATCCTCACATCCACAATCACACAATTTAACACAAATTGAAAACCAAAACCCTAGCTTCAGATAGCCTCCCAGCAGAATACCTTATAATCGCTGCAGATAATTTGCCTCTCTAGTAGCCATGTTAATCAACAGATTATTTAAAAAAACTATTTTCCAGCTATCTGAAAAAAAATTATATCCTGCCCTTACACAAACGAGGGTACTCTGTAGTGCTATCAAACCACAGGTCAATTGCTATTCTTCCTTCTCTTTCAAAAATTGTAGAAAAATGTATTCACACTCATCTGCTCCAACACTTCACAGATAACAATATCCTGTCTCCTATGCATCATGAATTTAGACCATATCACAGTACAACTGCTCTCTTTGACTTTAACAGTGCCATCAGCCTTAATAAAAACAATGACAATTGTTTCATCACTATTCTTGAATCTATCAAAAGGATTTTGACACTATCTCACATGCCAAAGTGATCCATACTTCTCAACCTTTTACAGCAACAAATCTAGACAAAGCTAAAAATAATCAGGGGACAAAGACCCAAAATCAGACATGAATTTTAAATATTGCACTTACAAACTTAGAAAGTTGAGAGACAACGGGTTTTGCATTAACATAAATTTTCTTAAATATGTGAAGTCTGAAATTCAAGTGGGTGCCATTATTTTGTGATGTCAGTCCTCTGTGATTTGTTAGAAAATATCAAGCTTTATGAGGAACAAACAAAAAAAATCTGGACATTTGCAAAAATCTGGATAGTTGAGAGGTATGAAATGCTGTGGTCTCTCATACTCCACCCTGCAATGATTTAACAGCTGTTTAAACAACAAATACCAGGTTGTAAAGGGGTAATCAAGTGTTTCATTTCTTGCAATCACTGTTAAGGTATGTTACAGATCTGTCTTATATCACCTACTATTTAATATCTTCATAAATTACCTTTACAAAGCCTCTATACATGCATCCTTCATTCACTTCAAAATAATTACACAAGAGTCCTTCTCATCTACTGAAGCCTGGCTAAACAAATTTCAACTTCTGCTAAATCCTGAAAAACAAAAAACAAGAAGAAAAAGCTCGGACACAATCTGGACTTCAAAATAAATTCCTTAAACAATATACAAATTCAAGTTATAATTTGTAAGCTAAAAGGTGTCACTATAGAAGAAAACCTAACATTTGACATATATAAGCTGTAGTCAAAAAGACATTAAAAACATAGAATGTTACACCGCATGAAACATTACATCACTGAACCTAGAAGGAAGACTGCATCATCTGCCTATCTGCCAACATTATGTTATGCCTCCCCAATACTTGTAAACCTCCATGCCAACCAAACCTCCAAGCTACAGAAATGCTACAAAGAAACCTCCAGGTTTGCTTGCAGTTGCCCTTATAGGGTATATTACTGCACTGCCCTCATAAAAGAACTACATCATCACATTAGCTACTCACAAGTAGCTGTAGCCTACAACCTTGTATATAAACCCAACAGTTATCCCAGTCTAAAATGTATCCTCTAATGCCATCTCCTATCCCCCTCCAGAAGCCTGAGCTTAGCAAACAAAGCCTTACTATCCACTCACAAATCTAATAACTCAGGTGGGGGAGCCCTTTATTCCATTCACATTCCTAAACTATGGAACTCACTACCTCTAACTCCAAGATTCAGTAACAACCTGTCCACTTTCAAAGATCAACCATAAGACGATTGCAAAAACTCCTGGAAATATTCTTGCTCCTGACCAGGCTAACTCTAATTCAAACCACTCTTTCCCTTACCTCCACATTCCCTCTATTACTAGCTGCCAAACAGATGGGGCTTAGTAATAAGTAGTAAAGATTCACCTGTAATAAAAGATATATAGTTATAGTGTAGGTCTCTTGTAAATACTGGTATCTTTTTACACTCTTAGACAAACACTTCATGAGACTACTGTACACAACTTTCACTGTTATACTATGCTGAACAGTATGCCAATGCAGTATACAAGCACCTGTACAAATGCCTGGACACAGCCATACCCAATAGAACTAAACTCTGCTCCTCAAGGAAACATAAACCTGTTTGGTGGACATCCTCTATCAACAGGCTTTACAACAAAAGGAAGAAATGGTTGTCCAATGGTAAAAAGGAACATATTCCAAATTTGAAAAACTCCCTCCTTAGCATCAACAAGCAAATCAGATCACTAGTGAAAGCCTCCAAAGCCAATTATGAATTGAAACTAGTCTCTGAAACAAAGGGAAATCACAAAGCCTTCTTCAGTTAAGTCAGGAACCTCCATGGCAGAGCCCAGGTTTGTTCCGCATTAGTACTTAAGAGTATCACTTACACCGATCCTGTTGACTTAGCCAACCTGAGAGCAGATAAATTCAGCACAAACCTCACTCGCCTGTCTCCCCAAAGGCCCTTTCAACATCCCCGATACTTGTCCCGCACCTTACATCTCCATAGATAATGTGGTAAAGGTCCTATCCAAGGCAAAGAACACAGCTTCCATGGAACCTGATAGTATCCCTGGCTGCATTCTGCACCATCTCCAGCAAGAACTGGCTTCACCATTGAGCACTCTATTCAAACACATCCTAAGTACAGGCTTCATTCCAGCAGAGTGGAGAATAAGAAGTTATGTACCTACCATAACGTTCCATGTTAGTTGTCTTCTCTCGCCTTCTTTCTTGCTTGATGGGTTCGGAGCCGATCCTCGGCTCCGACTCGGCACTTGCTAAACTCGAGAGTCACTTTTACCAGCTCGAGGCAGCCCCATATCCCATGATGCAAGGCGGTAAGTACCCAGATCTCGTTTGATGACAAAGGGCAATAGCACCAAGCATAAATACTTCCCAAAGGAAGAAAGAAAGCCTACAGGATGAAAGAAGGACCAGTTCTGAATGGTCTTCAGCATAATAATCTCTTGTAGAAAGGTCTGTCCAGGCCTGGGGGAAGGAGGGAGGGTCGCAAGAAAGAAGGCGAGAAGACAACTAACATGGAACGCGTTATGGTAGGTACATAACTTCTTAATGTTAAGTTGTCAATCTCGCCTTCATTCTTGCTTGATGGGACCAAGGCCCCTAGCACCTCTATCCTGGGTGGCTCAACGGAACAGACTCTTGAGGACTGTAGAGCCAAAACTGGCTCTGTCCCTGGAGGCCAAGTCCAATTTGTAATGGGAAACAAAAGTATGAGGAGTGGCCCAAGTGGCAGCTGCACAAATAGTGTCTAAAGGAAGTCTAGCTTGAAAGGCTATAGAAGTAGCTAAGCTCCTAGTTGAATGTGCTTTAGGTTTTGAGCACAGCTGTTTTCCCCTGAGCAGATAAATTTCAGAGATGACAGAAGACAGCCATCTAGATAAGGTCACTTTAGAAACAGGGAGGCCTTTCCTGTTATCTGCATAGGAAACAAAGAGTTGATCGGATTTCCTGAATTGTTTAGTTCTGTCCAAATAATATCTGAGTTGGAGGTGGACATCAAGATAATGTAATTTTTGTTCCGATCTGTTTGAATAGTTTGGAAAAAATACAGGGAGTTCAATGGATTGATTCAAATTAGCCTTTGAGGCGACCTTAGGCAAAAAGGTCGGATTAGTTCTCAATGATACTCTGCCCTTGTGAAAGACCAAATAGGGGGGTCGAACCGAAAGAGCTTGAAGTTCAGACACCCTCCTGGCCGATGTAATAGCTACTAGGAATAATGTTTTCCAAGAAAGAAATTTTAGGGAGCAAGAAACAGCTGGCTCGAAGTGGGGAAGAATCAAGGATGTCAGCACTAAATTTAGATCCCATTGAGGAGGAGGATTCCTGATTGGAGGCTTTAGCAGGAAAATTCCTTTCAAGAAGGCTTTACAAAGCCTATGGGACATGATATTGTGATCTGCGATCCCGACATGAAAGTTTGAGATAGCAGCCAGTTGAACTTTAACTGTGGAAGAAGAGGAGCCTGCATGAAAAATCTCCGCTAAGAAGTCCAAAACTGCCTGAACTGGGGCAGTGAAGGGATCGATATTCTTGGCTTTAGCCCAATAAGAGAAACGCTTCCATTTGCTTGTATAAATCCTCCTGGTAGAGGATTTTAAAGAAGCTACTATGATGTCTCTAACAGGGTTAGAGATCAAAGGAAGCCTGGCTAAGGAAGGAAGTGGAGCAACCATGCTGAGAGGTTGAGAGAAGGGATAGACCAGTGCAGCTGACCAGATTGGTGAACCAGAAGATCTGGCACTGGGTCCAGATGCCATGGCTGCACCAAAAGGTGACGATGGAGGAACGGAAACCAAATTTGTCGAGGCCAATAAGGAGCAATGAGAATCATTTTGGCTCTCAAAACGGTAGCTTTCTGGATAACCTGAGGGATTAGAGGAAAAGGAGGAAAGGCATAAAGAAGTCCCTGGGGCCAATCCTGGGTCAGAGCGTCTCTGGGGGGATGGCCTGACAGAGGGAAGAGAGAGAAGAAGTCTGGGCATTTGCTGTTTTGGGGAGTAGCAAAAAGATCGCAACATGGGCGACCCCATTCCAGAAAAATCTCCTCCACTATAGATTGCTTGAGAGACCACTCGTGAGGCATGAGAATAGCTCTGCTCAATCTGTCCGCTAAAATGTTGGTTTTCCCAGGGATGTGCGTTGCTACCAGAAACCGATGAGAGGAGATCGCCCATTGCCACAGTCTGAGCTTCTCGACACAAGGGGTAGGACTTGGTTCCGCCCTGTTTGTTGATATACCAAACTACAGACATGTTGTCTGTGTGGACTGCAATCGTCCCTACAGGAAGAGAGTCGTTGAGGGCTTGCAACGATAAAAGCACTGCTCTCATCTCTAGGACATTTATGTGCAGGTGGTACTCGAACGGTTGCCACATCCCATGAACCATCCTGCCCTGATAATGCCCCCCCCACCCGATCAGGGAGGCATCCGTGGTGACAGTGGCTACCGGGATGGGGGTACAAAGTGTCTGCCTTGGTGAATCTGGGAGAAGTGATCCACCAAGCAAGATGATTTTTGCAAATCTGTGTCACCAGAATTTGGTGACGCATTGGAAGTTGTTGGTAAGACCACTGAGTGAACAACATCCACTGAAGAAGGCGCATGTAGAAGCGAGCCAGGGGAAGAAGAGTAATGGCCGCAGCCATGAGACCTAATACTTTTAGAACCATTCTGGCCTGTACCTTCTTGTTGGCTAGAATGATCCTGACATGACTTTGAATGTCTGAAACTCTTTGGTCTGTAAGGGTAGCTGACATCCGAACAGTGTTTAAGTTTGCGCCTATGAAAGTAATAGACTGGCAGGGCAATAAGGATGACTTTTCGAAGTTGATCGAGAAGCCTAAATGAGAACAAAGATTTATTGTGTAATCCCTGGCTTGAACAAGCTGATGCCTGGTGGTGGCTGACAGGAGCCAGTCGTCGAGATACGGAAACACCTGGAATCCTTGACGTCTCAGGTGAGCCGTGACCACTGCCATGCATTTGGTGAACACTCTGGGGGCTGTGGTGAGACCAAAGGGCAGGGCTCTGAACTGGAAATGACTGGACCCCAGCCGAGAGCGGAGAAATCTCCTGGAGCGTCTGTGAATTTTATGTGATAGCACGATCCTGAAGATCTATTGAGCACATCCAGTTGTCCTTCTGCAAGAAGGGCAGAATCGACTGAAGAGTGACCATTCGAATCTTGTCTTCCTCACAGACTTGTTGAGTCTGCTGAGATCCAATATTGGTCTCCAGTCTCCGTCTTTTGGGGACCAAAAAGAACCTTGAGTAGATTCCGGCTCTGAATGGTCTGTTGTAACTGGCTGAATGGCTCTTTTTGCAGTAGTTTTGAGACTTCCAACTCTGCAATTTCCCTTAGACCGGTGGTACGTCTGGAAGGGAATTTGAGGGATAGAAAGGACTTTCCTCGAAAGGAATTTTGTAACCCTCGGATATGATCGACTGTACCCATCTGTCTTGAGTGAGAGAACGCCAGGCTTCTGGGTACAGTGATAGTCTTCCCCGACTGCCTCCAAGGAGGGACAGCCGGGCAACATCTCAGGGATGCTGAAAAGGCTTGTCAGAGAGAGACTCTCTGTTTCCCTGGTTTTGTGGACCCCTCTGCCTCTAGAGCGGCGTCTGTTGTTGTTACCCCTCTGCCTCTAGGGGTAAACTGACCACGTGAATCCGCGTGACTCCTTGGGATTTGGAACCACATTTTGCCACCCTTCTGTCCTTTGGGATAAGGTCTAGAAGGGGTGGAAAAACGGACTCCTACGGCAGAAAGAGTTTTGCCATCCTGCTCACACCTGGTCAACGTTTCCTTCACTTGAGGGCCAAACAGAGCTGACCCATCAAAGGGAGAGTTTGTGAAGGACGCCTTAAAGGGATCTGCAAAATTACATAGTCGCATCCAGACTTGGCGTCTAAGAGCCACACCTGTACCTGCGGCCCTACTCGCTCCATCAGCAGCATATGATATAAGCCGCATGGAGGAGTTTGCAATGGTGTTAAGGGTTCCTAGCTGCAAAGCAATTTTTTCCTGAGCCCCCGCAGCTGTAGGATCCTGCACAACTTCACCTAGCTCCTTAAGGATATCCTTTTGGAGTCTGGTGAAGTGACAAAGATAGTTCAGCGAACGCATAGCAAAGGTCGCTGAAGAAAACATCCGCTTACCATATCTATCCATGGTCCTAGAGTCCTTATTAGGAGGATGGACAGGTACGGAAGGATCTGCAAGTTCCTTCTTGGTGGCAGCCGCCACCACCATGGCATCAGCGGGGACACCTTTTGTAAGGAATTGCTTGTCCGACGGGCAGTAATAAATTTAGAAGGCCTCCTAGGGACAGGCTCTACAGAGTCAGGAGCAGTCCACGCCTTCGAGCAATAACCTGCATAAGGGGTCGAAGGCGGAGACACCCAGGAGGTGGAGGGCCGAGATCCAAACGCCTCCAGGTATACTGACTCATCCTCAGAGGGATTGTTGGTGGGCCAGTTTCACCTCTGTCTAAGGAGTTCTAGGATGTCTGAGAAGGAGACATCCTCAGAGGGGGATCTTGGGGATCCCTCTGACTCATCCAAGTCAGTATCCAGTGATAGACTCGGGGAGTCTACGTGTTTCCTCTTACAAGTCCTCTTCCGTGGAGGATCACCCGACAAGTCAGGAGAATCCTCAGAAGAGGGGATATTCCCAGTGGGGAAACCTGAGGCGGAGGATCTCTGGGTCCGGGAGCAAGAGAAGTGGCAGAGATGTCAACAGGCACTATAGAGGGAGGAGCTAAGGGAACAGACTTCTGGCTGAGTCCAGAGGCCAGCACACTCTTCATCACCTCAAGGCTCCTCCCAGGGAGGTCCGAGAGAACCCGCTCAAGAGCTAGGAACTCCAGGACCCACCGAAAAGGAAGGCTCCGAGGCAGATGTCGGAGCCGAACTCACCAAGGCCGAGGCTCCAAGGGGAAGAGCGGGTCAAACAAGGGTCCGATGCCACTCACCCCTCGGAGGAGACCAGGAAGCCCGCCACCGAATCCCTCTAAGGAAGGTCTCAAGAGGAGATAAGAGTAGAGGCTGAAGGAGCAGAAGGGGTATCTGTCCCTCAGCCGTAGCAGAAACTATTCCCAAAGACTCCAACTCCAAACTCTGGGGTAGAGTCGAAGGAGGAACTGCAATGGGGTGTGGACTAATAGTCGCCTGCTGAGACGGACTATGTAGCATTTGGGCCAGTGCCTGTGACTTTAGTAGTCTACTGACCACTCTCCAAATCATGGTCAGAAAGCCTGGATGACCTTGAAGATCGGCTCCGATGGCTCCGCTCCGAGAGGAGAGGCGGCCGGAGCCGAAAGTATCGGCTCCAAGGAAGGGGACCTAGACCTCTTCCTCGAAGGAACCATCGGAGCCGATGAAACTACTGAAACTGTCGGAGCCGACAACTTATCGGCACCGACAGGTAGCTTCGATGTATCGGCTCCAGCCGGAGCCGATACGGCCATAAATGTAAGGGTGTCAGAGCCGATCGGAGCCGACACCAATGCCTGGGCCACATGGTGGTCGGAACTGATCGGAGCCGACACCGAAGTGGTCGAACCAGAGTCGGCACCGATAGCCATCGGTGCCGAAGGTTTAGGTAACCCAGAATCGGTTCCAGCCGGAGCCGATCTCGACTCTGAATGAGTTGGAGCCGAGGCCACAGGCTTGGACACAGAAGCCTGGGCCTTGGAAGACTTAGAAGTCTTAGATGGGGCCGACTTAGCCGGAGAGCCCTCCGGCTTAAGAAGGCCCCTCAAAATCAGTTTATTTCTTCTTTCCTGCAGGACTCTCTGGCTAAAAGAATGACATATAGCACAGGAGTCCTGCAGGTGAAGAGGCCCCAGACAGTAGAGGCAAGAAGTGTGACCGTCTGTCAGAGACATCTTCTGACAGCACGAGTCACACTTCTTAAAGCCTGAGACCCTTTCTTTAGACATGGTGTAAAACACACACACACACACCAGTCCAAGAAATAAAATTAGATATACCAAAAGGTATCACTAACAGACACACACACACACCCTAACAGGGGGGGGATGGGATGGGTTTTAGTCTGACTAAAAGTTTAGAGGAGACAGGGAAATTTTCTGTCAGAAAGGAATTAAAATTAAGTTAAAACTAATAATTTAAGGTTTTTTAGTAAAAAGGGGCTAAAATAGTAAAGTAATAATTCACTTACCAGGAGCTGGTAAAAGGAGGACCTCATCAGCGAAGCGGCAAACAAGATCTGGGTACTTACCGCCTTGCATCATGGGATATGGGGCTGCCTCGAGCTGGTAAAAGTGACTCTCGAGCTTAGCAAGTGCCGAGTCGGAGCCGAGGATCGGCTCCGAACCCATCAAGCAAGAATGAAGGCAAGATTGACAACTTAACATCTGCCATTATCATCCCCTTGCACAAAGTGGTGCCATTACTGACCCTGAAAACTATCACCCCATTAGCTTGACAAATCTGATCTGTAAAGCCATGGAGCGTATTATTATGGATCTCATAAACAAGGACAAAGGCAATCTCCAAGCCCTTGACACCACCCAGTTCGGATTTGTCAAGGGCAGATCCTGCCTGTTGAACCTGGTTGACTTCTTTAAGACTGTCACCAAGGCCCTGGATGAGGGAAAGTCAGTACATACAGCTTACCTCAACTTAGCCAAGGCTTATGACATAATCCCCCACTCAGGTATCAAAGAAAAGCTAACACAACGTGCATAATTCCCTGTCTCATCAGGTGGGTGGCCAACTGGCTCACTGACAGGACCCTCAAAGTCAAAACAGGCACCTCCACCTCCGATAGCTGACATGTCACTAGTGGAGTTCCCCAGGGATCTGTCCTGATTCCTACTGTTTGGCATCTACATCTCAGAGGCCCAGGCAAAGGCAAAAGGCCTGTGGCTGACCACATTTGCGGACAACTGTAACTTGGGTCCTGTCACTAACTCCCCAAATGATGTTAACATACTACAAGAGGATCTAAGACAAACACAAGACCCAAGTCCCAACCACTGATAAAGGTAACTGCCAAGTAAACAATGAAAATCCAAAGCATAAAAATTGGCAGGAACACCACAGCTTCACACAATAAAAGTATTTATTTGTAAAAATGGACCAGATCATGATCTGAATAAGTGTTGTTTTTACAATTTGAAAGCAATTACCTGGTCCATTTTTACAAATAAATACTTTTGCTGCAAGAAGGTCTCACAGCAACTAATGACTGGTGCCAAAGTCATGGCCTCAAGCTAAATGCAAAAAAATGTATCACCATACCATTCAGCAATAACATGGCCCCTACTGAATACCACATCAACGGCAACCCCCTAAACACACAACCTGTGGGGGGAGACCTGGGCACGTAGGTTGATAACCTCACATTCGACCATTATGAAGCAGCAGTGGCCAGAAAAGCCTTTTACTTGGTTCATCAAATAAGTAAAAGGATTGCATCCAGAAAAAAGGAGGTTATTACCACTCTACACTCCTCCCTTATTAGACCAATAATTGAGTATAATGCCCCGTTTGGTATGTACCTCTCCAACAATCTGCACCAACTGGAAAGGCCACTGAAATACCTCACAAAGAGAATCCATGGCTTCCAACACCTGCCCTATGCAGACAGGCTCAAATCACTATCACTCTATCTGGTGTCGTACAAATTGCTCAGGAGTGATCTGTGTCTCGCTACAAGGCAATCTCAGACCCTGCCCTACTAGAGATGCTCCATATCCATAAGTCTAATTCCTCGCGCATTACCAGCTTGAAAAGCCTGAATCTAATATGCTACATCATTGGAGAGACAGGTTTGTCTCCCAGAGGCTGCCCCATCTCTGGAATAGACTTCCAATACATGTCAAACAAAGCAGCTTGCTGATCCTCTTCAAGCGCAACCTTGATGAATTTCTCCCAGGGATTCCACCTGTGTCCCTCATTGACAGGGGTGACAGGTTCTGAGTGAGGTTTTATTTTGGGATAAACTCTTGGCTAGACTTGTAAGGGCTGCAGGGCCATTAGCCTAGTAACTTCCTATGATCCTATGATACCCACAACTTTCTAATTACCACAATACTCACTAAATGGCATAACTTTCACTATAGGTATTTTAATGTTTTCTCATGCTTGTCCATGTTTATAGCTGTTGCATTACAAATGCATATATATATATATATATATATATATATATATATATATATATATATATATATATATATATAATATGAACCATTTCAACAACAGCTGCTCTTGGTTTGGTCACTTTGCCTGAGAGTTGCAGAGAATCTTCTACATCTAAAGCCATCCACTGTTACAAGAATGAAAATAAGTACCATTTTGCACTTCTGCTGATTATTTTTACTGCACTTAATAGGAATCCTGCATTATTTGTTACATTTCTCACACTTTAGTACAGCTTCAAAGCTGAACTGTTTCCACTGCTGCTGTAGTACTTAATTACATTGTGTCTGCTAATTTTACAGGACTGTAGTATCTAGATTGTGTGGTTTCCCTGCACTTGAGCTCTAAAACCAGAATTTTTACATTAAGCGGATTTTCTGACTGCACTTTTATGGAACAAGTATGCTGTAGCAAACCTAAACTAGTTGGAAGTTGCTGGCTGAAAGCTTATTGTGTGTTTACCTGGTTGGTCTGTAGGCCTTGCTGTTGTAAAACTTGCTTTTCTGATTCTGTATAAGCCCAGCGTTAACACTAGGCTGCACTCCACACAACAGTGGTTAGCAGAGCCCTGTATAGATGCAAACACGTTTAAGTTAAAATTTCCCCAAAAAATAACTACCTCTGCAACCTTCTCCAGTTCTGATTCTGCTCAAGCAGCATCTGAATTAAATGCAAATTGACAGGGACTTGTTGGATAGCTGCAATTCACACTGAGTATAGCAACCATTCTCTGACCATGTGCTCTCATCCCAGTCCAGTCAAATCTACCTGCTCTTTTCCCTGTTTAAGCTCATAATAAAAAAAAAACTGAAACTGTGGATAGGCACTTTCCTGCTACCTCTGTGGCCATCGTGGTGGACATGGACATCCTGAAGCAATGCAGGAATTGCCTCATGTATGCTGACAAGCACTTAATTCTGAAACAAACAGTATGCAAGAGCTGTAGTTGTTGTTGTTGTTGTTTTTCTTTCGGCTTTTCCCAGTTAGGGGTCGCCACAGTGGAACTCTGGTTCGCTAATGATTAGCAGTAGATTTTTTACAGGTGCTGAGGTGCCAGCTAGACTCCCAACCTTCAACGAAGGCACGCCCATTCACGCATGTCTTTTGAACACCACACGACTGTAGGGAGGACATGCAGACTCCACACAGAAGGCGCTCCAGCCGAGAATCGAATGGGAGAACCTCTTGCTGTGAGGCGACAACGCTACATGTAAGAGCTGTAGTTACACTATGAAAATTGAGATGACTCCCACATACTTCTTCTTCTTCTTTTGGCTGCTCCCGTTAGGGGTTGCCACAGCAGATCAACTGTTTCCATTTCCTCCTGTCCTCTGCATCTTGCTCTGTCACACCAACCACCTGCATGTCCTCTCTCACCACATCCATAAACCTTATCTTAGGCCTTCCTCTTTTCCTGTTACCTGGCAGCTTCATCCTTAGCATCTTTTTCCCAATATACACTGCATCCCTCCTCAGCACATGTCCAAACCAACGTAATCTTGCCTCTCTGGCTTTGTCTCCAAACCTTCCAACCTGGGCTGACCCTCTAATATACGTATTCCTAATCCTGTCCATCCTAGTCACACCCAGTGCAAATCTTAACATCTTCAACTCTGCCACGTCAAGCTCTGACTCCTGCCTTTTTGTCAATGCCAGTGTCTCCAACCCATATAACATAGCTGGTCTCACTACCCTCTTGTAGACCTTCCCTTTCACTCCCACTGGTACTCGTCTGTCACAAATCACTCCTGACACTCTTCTCCACCCACTCCATCCTGCCTGTACTCTCTTCTTCACCTCTCTTCCACACTCACCATTACTCTGAACTGTTGATCCCAAGTACTTAAACTCATTCACCTTTGCCACCTCTACTCCCTGCATCCTCACCATTCCTCTATCCTCCCTCTCATTCACACACATATATTCTGTCTTAGACCTGCTGACTTTCATTCCTCTTCTCTCTAGAGCATATCTCCACCTCTCCAGGGTCTCCTCCACCTGTTCCCTACTCTGACTACAAATCACAATGTCATCTGCAAACATCATAGTCCACTGAGACTCCTGTCTGATCTCGTCTGTCAACCTGTCCATCAGCATTGCAAATAAGAAAGGGCTCAGAGCTGATCCTTGATGTAATCCCACCTCCACCTTAAACGCATCCATCACTCCCACCGCAGACCTCACCGCTGTCACACTACCCTCGTACATATCCTGTACCACTCTTACATACTTCTTTGACACTCCCGACTTCCTCATACAATACCACAACTCCTCTCTAGGCACCCTGTTATATGCTTTCTCTAAATCCACAAAGACACAAAGCAACTCCTTCTGACCTTCTCTGTACTTCTCCATCAACACTCTCAGAGCAAACATCGCATTTGTAGTGCTCTTTCCTGGCATGAAACCATACTGCTGATCACTAATCATCACCTCCCTTCTTAACCTAGCTTCTACTACTCCTTCCCATAACTTCATGCTGTGACTGATCATTTTAATCCATCTGTAGTTACTACAGCTCTGCACATCACCCTTATTCTTAAAAATTGGTACCAAAACACTTTTTCTCCATTCCTCAGGCATCCTCTCACTTTCCAAGATTTCATTAAACAATCTAGTTAAAACCTCCACTGCCATTTCACCTAAACACCTCCATGCTTCCACAGGTATGTCATCTGGACCAATGGCCTTTCCGTTCTTCATCCTCTTCATAGCTATCCTTACTTCCTCCTTGCTAATCCACTGCACTTCATGATTCACTATCCGCACATCATCCAACCTTCTCTCCCTCTCATTCTCTTCATTCATCAACCCCTCAAAGTACTCTTTCCATCTGCTCAACACACTCTCCTCGACTCCCACATACTGACAAATCAAATTACAAAAAGGTTATCATCAGAAGTACATTTCCCTCACTAAATAAGGTATTGACACATAAACTCAAATATGTGGAAATACTGACAAGTAAGTTACCAAAACTTCATGGGCCTCCTGTACACTGCCATCAGAAACAACAAGCAAACAAAACAAAGTCAACATCAACCACTACACATAAAAATACACATCACAATATCTCCACAAGCAAGCCCCTAAAGTGAAACACCACACATGCAAATATCTTGGTCATAGGAGGCTCCATTGTGAGACACAGAGATGCCCCTCTCACTGGGTTGGATAAGGAGTGTTTTACAGTCAATTGCCTCTCGGGGGCCAGGATTCAACAGATCACACAGGCATTCAGGTTGTTCAACCACAAGTACCAGTATGACTCAGCCATAGTCCATGTGGGTTTGAATGACCTGAGATGTACCTAACTGGACTATATGAAGAGAGATATGATGGACCTCTCTGAATACATGTTGCAGGTGGGTATGAGCCTCACATTAATAAGCATTCTACCCTCACCAAGAACGATACCACAATATAAACAGAAAATGATTGACTTCTATAATTAGCTTAGCTACTGGTGTCATTTCAAGGGGATCCAGTATTTGCCTGATTTACCTGGGATGATATAATCAACAGACCTCTCTGCTTTGCTACAGATGGTCTATACCTATTGCCACCAGGATTTGAATACTGGCCAAGGAATTAGCCACTCTCATAGTGCCTTTTTTATGCATTTCCAAACCAGCAACCTACCAACATAACAAATTCTTCTAACGCCAAGCTGAAGGTACTGCTGCTCAATTCTAGGAGTCTTAACAAGAAACCGCACTCCTTGGAAGTTCTTCTTGCCCTGGAGAATGCTGATGTCTGTGCAGTTACATAGACATGGTTCAAGCTTGCAAAAAGTATCCTGGCAGTGCAAGGCTACAATGCCTATCACACATTCAGACCACACTTCTTCTTTCGGCTTTTCCCGGTTAGGGGTCGCCACAGCAGATCACCTGTCCGCTCGTGATTGGCAGTGGAGTTTGACAGTGTTGAGTTGCCAGCCCGGTGCCCAACCTTCCACAGAAGGCACACACATTCAGAACACACTGAAAGGTAAAAAAATGAAAGGAGGAGGTGTTTCTATTTACATAAAAAACAATGACACCTCAAGACTGGTTAAACAGGATGACTTGCTTGAGCTACTCCATGTCCAGTTGAACAGAGGCAAAATCTCCCATCACAGCATTGCTAGCTACAGGTCCCCAACCATGAACCATGACCACTCTGCATAACTGAAGTTACTAGAATCACTTACCATTCATACCAACACACCTCTCATGGGTGATTTTAACTACCGCTCCATAAACAGAGAAACATATGCAACAACTAACATGCAGGCTCAGAGATTCCTTTGTCAATGCAAATGCTCTGGAATAGCTGGTATGCACTCCCACTAGGGGCTGAAATATCCCTGACATAGTACTCACAAACATAGGAGAGCATTGCACCCACCCTCCAGCATAATGTCCTCATTGGTAAGATCAGATCATAAATCAGTCCCCTTTGAAATAAATGTAATGGTAAAACCCCCATCAAAACCTAAAACCCTAAAGAAATGTTCCAAGGCAAATTACGTTCTATTAAGTGATAGCATAGTAAATTTTAAAGCTCTGCATAACTCTGAAACCACAGAGGCCTATACAGAGGTGTACACGAATGCCCTGTTCAACGACTTATACAAATGTATAGAAATGGCAGTACCTGAGCAAAATAAACCCAGGTCTAGTCAGAAAAACAAGTCACATCAATGGGCTCTGATAGAATCCAGGGTGCCTATTAAATAACTTGAAACCTGACCTAGCAGACCATTCAGATCTCTGTTTAACCATAGCCTCCAGACAGACTTTGTTCCAGCAGAGTGGAGGACAGCAACAGTCATCTCTTTGCACAAGGGTGAATCATCAATTGACCCAGGAAACTACTGACTCATAAGTCTGACTAGCCTGACACACAGATTTATGGAAAAGATAATCAATTACCTGATTAACAACAAGATAGGTAATCTGTAGACTTTAGACCCAACCCAGTTCAGCTTTATCAAGGGCTGCTCCTCCCTGCTCACTCTGGTGGAGTTCTTTGAAAAGGTCACCAACATAATGGATGAGGGTAAGTCAGTGCATACAACCTACCTCAACCTGGCCAAGGCATCTGACACAATACCCCACTCGAGTATTATAGATGAACTCTAAAAATTGGGCATACACCTCTATGTCACTAGATGGATAGCCAAATAGCTCATGGATAAGACACATGTTACTAGAGTAGGGAAATCCACATCCAGCAAGAGATCAGTTACCAGTGGAGTACCACAGCAGTGCCGGGCCTCCTCCTGTTTGGGATATACTTCTCAGATGTCAAGGCAAATGTACATGGCCTTTGACTGACGAGGTTTGTTGATGACTGTAAATTGAGGACAACAACTGACTTCCCAAATTATATTGATGTCCTACTGAAAGGACTGACACAGACTAATGACTGATGTCAGAGCCATGGCCTCAAACTGAATGTAAAGAAGTGCATAATAATATCCTTTGGGAAATCTTCGACCATCATGTGCCCATGGTGATGAGGAAATATTTCATTGTTGCTCAGCTTATAAGTAAGGGCATGGAATCCAGATCCACTGTACTCAGCCCTCATCAGACCAATAACTGTGTGCTCCATGAACTCAATGAGGAATTAAACCCACAGCTAGGACAGCTGTTTAATCAAAGTCTTACCTCTGGATACGTACCCAGGGAGTGGCGCACTGCAACTGTGGTACCACTTCACAAAGGCGGTGCCTCCACCGACCCTGGAAATTACCGGCCCATTAGCTTGACAAGCCTTATCTGCAAAGCCATGGAGAGGATCATAATGGACCTCATAAATAAAGACATAGGGAATTTGCAGACTTTGGATCCAACCCAGTTTGGCTTTGTCAAAGGCAGATCATGCCTTTTAAACTTGGTTGACTTTTTCGAAACAGTCACCAAAGCCATTGATGAGGGAAAGGCAGTCCATACAGCCTACCTCGATCTGGCTAAGGCCTTCGATACAATACCCCACTCGGGTATCATTGAAAAACTCATCAGCTTAAATGTCAACCCATACATCACAAGATGGGTTGCAAACTGGCTGAGTGACAGAACCCACAGGGTCAGAGTTGCTGGCGCCATGTCAGACTCAAAGCCTGTCACAAGTGGTGTCCCACAGGGCTCAGTCCTGGGCCCACTCTTGTTTGGCATCTACTTTTCCGAAGTACAAGCAAACACAGGAGGGTTATGGCTGACAAAGTTTGCAGATGACTGCAAACTGGGCCATAGTAGAAAACACATCTGACACATATATCCTTCAGAAGGGTCTCACAGAAACGGATAACTGGTGCCAGAGCCACGGCCTAAAGTTAAATGCCAAAAAATGCATAGTCATACCCTTCGGGAAAAACAAGGTTACCCCTAGCTACCAAATGGGTGGCAATCCACTGAGCACAGAAGAAGTTATCAGGGACCTGGGGACCCAGGTTGATAGTAGTCTGTCATTCGACACCCATGTAGCTAAAGTAGTTAGGAAGACCTTCTACATTGCCCACTTTATCATGAAGGGATTCTCATCTAGATCAAGGGAGGTCATAGTCTCCCTTTACTCATCACTCATCAGACCAATGATTGAGTACAATGCCCCATTCGAATGTATCTGACCCGACACTTGCAGCAGCTGGAGAGGCCACAAAAGTTCCTCACCAAAAGGATAAAGGGTCTCAAAATCTGTCCTATGCTGCCCGACTGAAAGAACTCCAGCTCTATTCAGTCGCCACCGCTTGCTCAGAGGTGACCTTTGCCTAACATACAAGGCCATGTCAAACCCAGATTTGATGAATATGCTTCACCTCAAAAATCTAGATCCATCAGAGCCACAAGGGCGGGAGACTTAAACCTTGACACGGCTATTAATAGGACGTGCTGGAGGGATAGATTCATCACCCAAAGACTCCCTATGCTGTGGAACAGAATCCCGGTACATGTGAGGCAGAGCACCTCGCTGGCCTTGTTCAAGAGAAATCTTGACCAATGGATGGGAGATCGCAGATATACCCCAGGGATTACCTCAGTGTCACTGCTCGACAGAGGCACAGCAAAATAATGGGTATAGTTCCCCATACTAAAGGGGTGGCGTATGCCACAAAACGATGGGCTAGGCTTGTAAATGCCCTCGGGCAGATAGCCTAGTATGAACCTATGAACCTATGAACCTATGAACTGAGTGCAGTGCACCATTTGGCATGTACCTTCTTATGCACCTGCAACAGCTGGAGGGTCCTTAGAGGTTTCTCACAAAAAAAAAAAAAAAAAAAAAAAAAAGGGTATAACCAATATGTCATATGTGGACTGATTAAAAGTCATATCACTGTATTCAGTTTCCTACCAATTACTAAGGTGTAATCTATGTCTGACCTGCAAAACAGTCTCTGACCCAGCGCTGATGAAAATGCTGCAGATCACCAAAACTAACTGCATGATGGTTACCCACTCCAAGCATCTAAACCTGATCTGTGACATGACTAGATCATGCTGGATAGATAGCTATGTGTTCCAGAGATTGCCCCTCCTCTGTAAAAGGCTTTCTATTCACGTGAATCAGAGAACATCCCTGACCATCTTCAAGTGCAGTCCAGACCAATGGATGACAAATCGCAAACTCACTCCTGTGGTGGCATCCATGTCTCTTAAGGAGAGAGGTAATCTGTAAAAATTGCCAAAACCCTGCTTGCTGACCCTTGTTATCTTTTCTCTGGGGATAAAAGATTGGGTAAAATCTGGGTAAAACTGGGTAGGCTTGTAAAGGCTCTTGAGCCCTTAGCCTAGTAACCTCCTATGAACCTATGACTATTGGTGTGAATGTACATTTTTATTCCACATGCTTTGAGTAATGTGAAAAACTTCAGTATGCAGCTTCCTTTAATTTATAATGCAATACTGTCAAAGATGACACTAATGTGTAATCCACCTGTGATAATCTACATTGTATTTTATATTATATTATATCAGTGGAGCTTTTCTCTTTGGGTCTCTACTGAACAGGGGTCGACACCCAGGTGTGCTTCCCTGCTCAACAAATGGAAATACAATAAACAAAAATACATTTAAAAGAATGCAGGAACTTGTTAACCATGCCAAATAAAGACAAACAGGAAAGGAGATGATACAGAACTTTTGCAGTGATCTTTGCCCACTTTTAACGTATTCAACTTAATATTGAGAATGCACTGTTCCTCCTGAAAACTGACCCAACTGTTCCGTGTAGTCTCCTTTCCTGCTACAGGTAAAAACTTTTGCAGGGAGGCTAAGGAATTTGATCACTCTAGAAATGGAACACACTCACCTGTTACCTTTTCTGTAACCTAAGGAAAATGTGTTTTATTAATATTTGAAAATAGAGATAACCATAATACAGAACCATGTGTGAAAGGTATGCATCTTATGTATAAAACATACATCTACATACAAAACATTCACCAAACAAGATGTGCAGTGTGAGTAAAATATAGAGGGTTATGATCTCGTCTCTGATCGTAACCATGTTATTATGTGGTCGAGACAAGGATGTCAAGAAATTCACCTTGCGAGCGAAGATCAAGAAATGAATATTGGCATCCATGTCAGGAACACATAATAATGGGATATGATTGGTGAGATCCGATCACGACTCTTTGTAGTTCATGGAGTTTTACCTACTCCATGTACTGCTAGTTACAAAAAAGGAGTCAAAATGCTTTACTGACTTTGAAAGACAGGAAAGCACTTGGCAGGTGCTGTCACATAAACAGCAAGAAAACATAATTGTAAGTAAAAGTCAGGGACAGTTTTTAAATGCCACCCTAATTTAAATGAGCTATTTACAGACTAATGGGCCCGTGGTGGTAAAGCGGTTACTGTTGTTACCTCACAACAAGATGCTCTCTGTTTCGATTCTCGGCTGGTGTGCCTTCTGTGCGGAATTTGCATGTTGTCCCTGTGGTTGAATTCACATTAAAAGACATGCAAGTAGGTGCGTGTGAGTGAGTGTGCCTTCCTTGAAGGTTGGGTGCCAGGCTGGCAACTCGACACCGTAAAAATTCACTGTCAATCATTAGCGGACTGGAGTTCCACTGTGGCGACCCCTAACTGGGAAAAGCCAAAAGACAGTTTATTTACACACTAATGTTTCTGAACTTTCACTGATATATGGGGAAAAATATTCAGGGACTGATGAAAGAATCTCCCTTTCCTGATACTGGACATAACAACACTTGGGGGGTGGGGGTGTACCTCTGAAAGCGTTGCTACAGTCGGTCTCATGCTACAGCAGTACATAACAGGTTTATCTTTTTTCCAGTTTCGGAGCATAATCACAGCACTCCATGTACTACAAAAATTTAAATCACAATACAAAAATAGAAACTTACTATTTCTATCACCATTGTGACACAATGCTCACTATTAAAACCAAGTAGTTTGTTGAGTCAAAACCTTTGTTTTTTAATGATTTTTTGTCAGTTTTAATGCAGTAGGTAACTTTTTCATAATGTCTGCTAAATGATGTATTGAAATCTCTTAAAGGATTTAATAGGTTCATAAGTTCATCGATTCATAGATGTTTACTAGGCTAACAACCACAAGGGCCTTTTTAAGCCTAGCCATGCATCCTAAATCTCTAACAAGTTCTGATACCCTTGATAAGTGTAAGCATGGGCCCAGGAGATGAACCGTTTACAGGTTGCCTTTGTCCATTAGAGATATATGTGCCAAACCATGGATGAATCTCCAGTTTCCCATCCAATTGTCCAAGTTACACTTGAATTGGGTTAGGGAGGAACTCTGCTCCACATGGATGGGGAGCCTGCACCAGAGAAGGGGTAGTCTCTGGGATACATACCTCTCTCTCCAGCAGGTCCTATTTATATCACAGGTACTGATAAGGCAATTATATAATGTTTAACAGAAAGAAGGATAATACATTGTAGAGTCTTTGCCTCTTTTTCACTGTCACTAATAAAACCACCTAAGATCACTTGTCAAGTAATTTCACAATTAATAATATTTACCTTCTTCAGTTTTAAAGAAATAAAATTTCATAATATTTCAATAACATTCCAATACCAGAACATGAAGTATATAGCAGCTTCATTTTTACACATTTCACAGTTGGCTGTATCCCTAAGTAAAAGATGACAACATTTTTAGGAGTCTTTAAGGCATTAAACCACATTATGAAATGAATATAATAAAACTTAGTAAATGGAATATTTTTCAGAGGTGTTCAATACAAAGAATTCATGCTCAATTAGATTAAAAAAAACAGTCACACGTTTTCCATATAGCTAAATGTAAAAAATGTATTCATATAGTACTGAGTCTCAAAAAAGTTGGTATACCAGCTAACAAAATCTTCCCTAAATAGATATGGAAAACCCCTGATGTAAATGCCACTGTGGTGCATCTGGAGTATATCAAGAATTAATAAAAGTATAAAAAGCTGCTATCTCTATCAAAAGCACAACTACCAATATAAATGTTTATTTAATTAATTAAAATTAATTTCCCCCCAAAAGTCAGACGTAAACTAGTTATGAGAAATAACCTTTAGAAAATATACTGTAAGTTTATTTCTGTGCTTAAACTCACTGTGAAATACTGTTAGCTAATGATCAACAGAATGGAATGAAAGGTCAATAAAGCTACTTTTGCACCAGCTGTCAAACTGTGTACATGAATATTCTGTGAGGAAAATATCACAGAATATGTATATGTATTTGTTTTGTTATTCTGTAATTTTCTGTCAGAGACATTTCTAAATGTGAGAAGAGAAAAAACTGAAACATCTTTTCAAAAGCAGAGTTCTGTATGCTGCTTAATAATACAGAAGCAAAGAGAATGCAATTTGTAGAACTTGCATCTGCTTACTACAGACTCATGTAAAAAAAGAAGTTATATGTTACCATAACATTCCACCTGAGTTGTTCATCTTCATCTGTCATCACCTGTGGGTTCAGTTCCATCCAATCCTTCGGAACTGACTCGGCCATTACTACAGCTCGTGGACTCTAAAAAACTCTCAAGCACATCCATTACCCATAATGCTTGGGGTAGATTACCTCAGATTGAGTTTGCTGATGAGAGAAAGAAGACATAAATATAATGAAAGAGACCATATCTGGATTAGAAGAATGTTCCAAAACAAAACCTTCGGGTAAGCGTCTGTTCCTCCAGGAAATCTGGCTGGGGGAAGGAGGGAGGGGAGTTGATGGCAGATGAAGATGGACAACTCAGATGGAACATTATGGTAAGACATAATTTCTTTATCTGAAGTTGTCCATCTTCATCATGTCATCACCTGTGGGACAGAGTCCTCTGCTACTTGGAACCCTGGGTGAACTCACGGAAGGATATTCCTGAGCATCATCAAACCAAATGATGCCCCACCCCTAGAGACCAGATCTAATTTGTAATGAGTAATAAAGGTATGGGAAGATGGCCAAGTTGCAGCAGCACAGATAACATCCATGGAAGTTCTTGATAGGAAGACAGCAGAAGTAGCTATCGCTCTAGTTGAATGTGCTTTTGGTGTTATAGATAAAGAAATACAGCTCATCCTATAAACAAACGAAATACAGTCCGAAATCCACTTAGCTAAGTTTACTTTGTTTAGAGACTGTCCTAATTTGATATGTGAAAAGGATACAAACAGCTGATCCGATTTCCTGATGTCCTTAGTTCTGTCAAGCTAGAACTTTAGTTGTCTGTGAACATCTAACAAATCTAATATGTGCTCCCCTTGTTGGAAAAATTTGTGAAAAACACCAGAATATTAATGCACTAATAAAGGTTGGTTTCTGACACAACCTTAGATAGAAAAGATAGATTGGTCCTGAGAGAAACTATCATTGTGAAAAATCAAATATGGTGGTTTGGATGAACGTGCCTGAATTTTTGAAATTCTTCTAGCCGAGGTAACAGCTACTAAGAAGATAGTTTTCCAAGATAGGAACTTCAGGTTGCATCTAGAGGCTGGCTTGAAAGGGGATTGTGTCAAAGCCTGCAGCATTAATGTGCTAATGTGAGGTCCCAAGGAGAAGAAGGGTCCTTGTAAGGAGGCTTTAAGACAAGGGCACCTTTTAAGAAGGCTTGATGTGAGGTCCCACGGAGGAGAAGGGTCCTTGTAAGGAGGCTTACCTTTTAAGAAGGCTTTACAAAGTCTATGCATGACAATGGATGATCCATGGAAACCAATGTGAAAATTAGAAATGGCTGCCAGCTGAACTTTAATCATAGAAATGGAAGCGCCATCATTAAAAATAGAGGCTAGGAAGTGAAGAATTTTGTGGATTGTGGACTGGTGTTGAAAAAGGTTCAGGGTGAGGTAAAGAAGCCCAATGAATGAATCTCTTTCATTTACTCATGTAAAGTTTGAGAGTAGATAGTTTATGAGATGCCAAAAGTATGTGTTTAACTGGGGAAGAAAGCATGTTGTGCCCAGACACTAATGGAATTGGAGATACCAAACTGTCAGCTTGAGAGTTGTAATGTCTGAGTAACTGATGCCAATTGGGTGCGACAGGATGTCCAGAACTGGATCCAAAATCCATGGTCTTTAAACTAGGTGAGGCCATAGGAAGGGGGGCTATAATCTGCTGAGGCCAGAAGGGGCAATGAGGATGACTTTGCTCTTCAACTCGGTCGCTTTCTGTAGAAATTTGGGAATTAGAGAGGTCAGAGGAAAGGTGTAAAAGAGGTCTGGTGGCCAATTGTGGAGAAGAGCGTCCCTCGGTAATTCCCCATCTGGGGAGATGAGGCAAAGTAGCTGCTGCATTTGCTGTTCAGAGGGGAAACAAAAATGTTGTAGCAAGGCTGGCCCCATACTCAGAAAATCCTTTTCGATACTTTTGAGTTGAGGGACCAGTTGTGAGGTAGAAGGATGCACCTGCTCAATTTGTCTGCTATCACACTGGACCATCCTCGGAATTTGCATTGCCATCAAAAAATGGTTTTATGAGCTCGCCCACTGCCATACTCTGAGGGCTTCTTGGCATAATGGGTATGATCTGGTTCCCCCGTTTGCTGATGTACCAGACCACTGACATGTTTTCTGTCTAAATCGCAATCATCCCTAGAGGTAGACAGTCTTGAAACGTTCACAACGCCAACAGTACTGCTTTCATCTCTAGAATATTTATGTGCAGATTGTCCTCTGTTGGGGACCAAGTGCTTTGGACTTTCTCTACCTGACAATGCCCTGCCAACCAAGCTGGGAAGTGGTCATGGTCACTGTTCCCTTGGGCTGAGGGTGAATGAATGGGCATTCTTGTTGAACTTGGCTTGCATGAATCCAACACAGAAGATCTCTTTTGCATATTTTGGTGATTAATAGCGACATTGATAAGGGATGCTGATGGATTGCCCATTGTACCACAAGCACACAAGCAACCACTGCAATATTCTCATGTGAAACCTGGCTAGGGGAACAATAGTTATGGTGGTTGCCACTGATTCTAATGCTTGAAGCACTAGTCATGCAGGAACTCTATTTCTTTGCAGCAGAGTATGGATTTGAGTCTGGATAATTTCCAATCGAGATGGAGGGAGTGAGGCAATGGAGGTTCTTGTGTGTAACAACACTCTTATAAAGGTTAGATTTTGTGTGGGTTCTGGCAAGGATATGTTGAAGTTGATTGTGATGCCTAGATGGTTGCATAACTGTAGAACCTTTTGTTTCGCTGTTAGTAGTAGCTGCCTGTTAGTAGCAGAAATGAGCCAGTCATGAAAGTACGGAAACAACCGGAATCCTTCAGTCTTAAGTAGGCTGCTACTACAGCCATGCATTTGGTGAACACCTTATGGACTGTGTTGAAACCAAAGGGCAGAACTCTGAATTGGTAATGACTGTCTTGCAGCCGGAAGTGAAGGAATCTTCTGGAATGTCTAACCATCTTTATATGATAATACACATCCTGAAGATCTATAGAGTACATCCAGTCATCCTTTCCTGAAAAAGAAAGAACAGACTGAACCCTGACCATCTGGAATTTGTTTTTTCGAGCAGATTTGTTCAGTACGTTGAGATCTAAAACTGGTCTCCAGTCCCCTGTCTTTTTTGGCACTAAAAAGAATCTTGAGTAAAAGCTGGATCCTATTTGATCTGGTAGGACTTCTTTGAAGACTTTTTTTTTTCTAGCCGCTTTTGAATTTGAATGGCTGCCTGTTCCTTCTGACTGGGTAGAACATCAGGAATCTCTCTGAACAGGGAGGAGGAAGGGAAAAGGGAATTATATAGCCTCTATAAATGATTCTCTTAACCCAAGTATTGGAGGTGATTTCTTGTCAGGCTTTTAGATGTAGGGATAAATGTCCCCCCAACTGTTTCCAGAGGTGAACAATTGGGCCTCCAATCAGGAGCATTGAAAGGATCTCCTGAAAAAGGAAACTCGGGAACCCTGATGTTGCTGGCCACCTCTGCTGCGAGGGTGGCATCTTCCATTGTTGTTCCCCCTTCTGGCTCTGGAGGAACTTTCACGAGATGTAGTTTGGGAAGACCCTTGAGACTTCTTGAATCACATTTTACCCGTTCCTCATTTGTTCCTAGAAAAGAGCCTCTGAGGAGTGGAAAAACATACTCCTATGGAAGAAGAGGTTTTCCCATCCCTCTCTCACCTAGTTAAAGTGTCTCTAACTTTGGGCCATAAAGGGAGCAGCCATCAAAGGTTGCATTGCCAAATGAAGACTTGAAAGGCTCTACAAAATTGGACAAGCACATCCAGGCATGCCTCCTTATGGAAATGCCTGAACTCGGTGCTCTTGTCATTCCTTCAGCAACATGAGAAATGAGCCTCATGTACAAATTGGAAATAGATGTCAAGGTGGCTAACTAAGAGGCGTCTGAATCCAGTACCTCTTCAGAAACAGATCCTTGATCAGACCTCTCTGTGGTCTTGTAAAATGTGCTAGGTAGTTCAAAGACTGTAGGGCAAAGGTCGATGAAGCATAAATTCACTTCCTGATTCTATCCATCGCCAACAATTCCTTGTTTTGGGAGATGGATAGAGGAACATTCTTCCGCTAGTTCCTTTTTAGTGGCCACCGTTACCACTGTGGGGATCTACAGGAACTCTCTTGGTCCAAAAAGGCTCATCTTCTGGTGCTTTGATGATTTTTATCTGGTCTCTTGGGGATTGGATAGAAGAAAGAACAAGGTTTTGATTTGTTTTGAAGAGATGGGAAGAGAGTTTAAAGAAAAATTTTAAACGCATCTTTTAGGCTTGAGAGCAATATGGAGAAATAGCAAACAAGATCTGAGGTAGTCTACCCAAAGCATTATGGGTAAGGGATATGCTTGAGAGTTTTTTGGAGTCCATGAGCTGTAGTAATAGGTGAGTTGGTTCCAAACCCACTGGTGATGACAGGATGAAGATTGACAACTTCAGATCAAGTGTTTGACTGCATCAGCATGATACAGACATGATATACTTACAATCAGCTGCTGTATTCTGTGTTTATACTGCAATCCATTTTATATGTAACACTACAGAGAATTCCTGTTAATTCTTATTTACTCTAGCAAAACTAGACATATAATCTAATGTTTTTTTCACCAAGTAACATAATAAAATGAGTGACTGACAAAGCTGGATAAGTAAGATAAATTAAATGTTTTAGGCAGCAATTCTGCAGCTGAAGTTCTGTACTTTGTTTAAAAATGCATGCTACCAGAATAGAATGCACTTATGATTACATGCTTGAAACAGTAACATTATTGTGAAAGAAAGATATTAAAGGACAAACCAAAAATACATTGTCTGAGAGTAAGCATTTATGTAAATTAGAAAGGCAGGACTATATGTATAACAGCAATTGCACTCAGCTGTACCATTTGTCAGTCAATTCACCTAGTAAACTATACTGACTTGTGGTGCGTTGCTTACTTATTGCTTAACTACTTGCTTTTTTTCTGTCATAGATTAGAATTTCTCCTGCAGGTTTTGGCATCACTGGGTGGGCCAGGAAATGAAAACATTGCCAAAATTCATGGTGATGAGTGGGAAGATTTTGACAGAGAGGTCTGATTCCTAAGAATATCCCTAGTGATTTACACTGGAAGAAATTAATACCCTAAGCTGCTTCCAAATGGCTGACAGACTGAGGTCTTTCCTATCTTTTGCTTACTTCAGATAAATGTGGGAAATTAAAGCACCACAATGTTAAAACCAAAAGTAAGACCTGAGATTTAAGCAATATAAATAACAGCAATAAAGGTCTACTAGAACAAGACACTAGACCAAAGGAGGTATGTGAAGATAAGCCTAGAAAAAGGTATTTGTTAAGGCCTGCTAAACAATTTGAAGAAAAAGGTCCAAAGAAGAGACTGAGGTTTATTTCACAGGTGTGGAAATGTTCTCAAAACTTAAGAAAGTCAAAAGGGAAACCCCTGCTTCCACAGGAAGAGTTACTGTTATCCTCAAGTTTATCTAAATTTGAGTTTTCTGTGTTAAGTCAAGAGACCATCACTCAAAGACAGGGGAGATGAAAGGGACAGCAGTTCACAAAAATGAGGTGCATATACATTGTAAAGTGGTCAGGAAAAGCCTGAGATGGACAATCCAGCTTTCCTGGGAATGGAGGTTAGAAGGATTGCCAGCCTAGCTAAAGAAGGTTGTCCTAGTGAGTGGCCAACCCTGTACATATGATGACTTGTATAAGGTACTAGAAGTTAAAGAAAAATGCAAGCCTGACCAGGTTAATGTGTTACAAAATCAAATTAAACGAGGCAACAGGAAGAGAAAAAGAAAAAATAAAAATATTACGAAAGATAAAAAGAACAAAAAAAAAATGGAAAAAAGTTTCTAGGGAGAGATTCAATATCAGGGACTAAATCAAATTTAATTGAGTTAGCTTTGATACTTGTTAGACCACAAAGCCACTTAACATATATATAAATAACAAGGTTATGTGGAAGAAGTCTTCCAGGCAATAGGACATGCAGAATTAAAACCAAATTGTTAAAAAGAGTAAGTTTATGGAGACTTCTGTTATTTTTTGGGAGTAACAGTGTCAGCACGACAGAGGAGCATTAGTGAAGACAAAAAAGCAACTGATTAGACAGTTATTATTTGCAGTCACTGTTACAGGGTAAAGGCAAGTTCTTAGAGTCTCTGGATTCTCAAGGGAATGAGTAACCTATTACGCAGGGTAAACAAAGCCCTTAACTGACATGTCAAGGGGAACAAAAAAGGGGATGATGAGATGCTATCAGTCTTCTCTAAAATCTAAGAATAGCATGTTTCTGCACCTGTCTTGAGTGTTCCAGAAACAGAAAAGGAGTTCATCATACAATTTGGACACAATGGGGAGTGGGTGATGACTACTTTGCTACAAAAAAGGGATCTCGGTATAAGGTTGGGTTATTAGTACCAAGCTCTAAGTCCAGTTGAGAAAGGAGCAAAGGAATGGGACAAGCAATCTGTTATAGCAGAGTATTCCACTGAAGTAACATGCCACATGATTCAGTACTCCTGAATTCTGCTCCAAACCAAAAACACTCCAATTACCTTCTAGCATGTATTTAACTCCAGTGTGTTTCAGACCAAATGCACTCCAGTTAAATACATGCTAGAAGGTAATCCAAAGGCAAGATCAATGCATGGTTTGGTAGAATGACTGCAAGTTTTGGAAACCAGGCAGGAGGGTTTAGAGTACAGGTGCCTCGGATTAAGTTTTTGACAGAGTTGTTCATTTACCCAGGGAATGGGTGTTTTGACCTGAAAGATGATAAGGAGCACCTATGGGTTGGTACAAATTGGTACAGAAATGGTACCAGATACTGGAGCATGGAAGGGGTGTATTGTAACAGGGTGAGCAATCTACAACCCAAAAACAAATGAACAATAAAAAGGGAAGTCCCCTAGGGGAAGGCTCAGCACAATAGCTGAACTAGAAGCAATCAAGCAAGCTTTACCACTGTTCAGACCTGTGAACATGTACATGGATAGTGAGTATGTAGTCAGAGTCCCGGCTTTGTTTATTCCCATTTGAGCAAGAAGAAAAAGAAGTTATGTTCTTACCATAATGTTCCATCTGTGTTGTAGATCTTCATTTCTGTGTTTATTGAGATCCCTAGCTTTTTTGCCAGACTTTGAGTGTACAATATTGCTTGAAGCAGTAGACTCCTGTTTGGAGCAGTAAGGAGCCAATCATCCAGATATGGAAACACACGGAATCCTTGTAGTCTCAGGTGAGCTACTACTATTGCTATGCATTTGTTGAACACCCTGGGGGCTGTGGAGAGACCAAAGGGCAGTACTCAAAATTGGTTATGACTGGCTCCCAGCCGGATGTGGAGGTATCTTCTGGATCATTTGTCCATTTTTATGTGGTAATACACATCTTGAAGATCTATAGAGCACATCCAGTCATCCTTCTCCAGAAATGGAAGAATGGACTGAACCATGACCATCTGGAATTATGCTTGTCTGATGAATTTGTTCAGTATACTGAGATCCAAAACTGGTCTCCAGTCCCCTGTCTTTTTTGGCACTAAAAAGAATCTTGAGGAAAATCTGGATCCTATTTGGTCTGGTGGGACTAGTTGGATGACACTTTCTTAGTACTGCTAGGATTTCTAGTGCTGCTGCATCTCTCTGACTGTGTGGAACATCAGGGATTCGCCTTAGAGGCCTGGGGTAAAGATCGAAGGGGATAATGGTAACCTCTGGTCATTATCTTCTGTACTCATGAGTCTAATGTTATTGACTGCCAGGCTAGGTGGTGCAGAGAGAAACGTTCCCTGACTGCTTCCAGAGGTAAGCAATCAGGCCACTATTCAGGAACGCTGATAGGACTGACCAGAGAAGGAATCTCTGGAGGCCTAGTTTCCCGAGCCCCCTCTGCCACTGTAGGGGCGTCTTCCCAAAGAGTTCCCCCTTCTGCACCAGGGGGATTGCTCACCACATGTATCACGGAAAGGCCCTTGGGATTTTTTGAACCACATTTTCCCGCCCCTCTGATTCCTGGAGTAGGATCGCTGAGGGGTGGAAAAGCTTATGCCCATGGCAGATAGGGTCTTTCCGTTCTTCTCGCACCTGGCTAGCACATCCTTAACTTTTAGGCCAAACAAAGAAGACTCATCAACAGCAGCATTGACGAAAGAAGACTTGAAGGGTTCCACAAAGTCACTTAAGCACATCCAGGCTTGACATCTCATGACAACACCTGAAGTGGCTGCTCTAGTTGCTCCCTTGGTTGTATGAGCGATCAAATGCATGCAGGAGTTAAAAATGGACTCTAAGGAGGTGAGCTGAGAGGCGACTTTATCTTGCACCTCTTCAGGCAATACCCCTGCCAAAGTACCTGAAAGTTCTGAAATCAGGTCCTTCTGGAGGTGTGTAAAATGTGCCATGTAATTCATTGACCTTATGGCAAGGTTGCTGAACTGTAAGTCTGCTTCCCTAATCTGTCTATCATCTGGGATTCTCTGTTCGGAGGATGGACAGTTGAACCTTCTGCAAGTTCTTTCTTATTGGCCACCATCACAACCATGGAATCTGCTGCCAAACCTCTGGATCAGTGGGGGTGGTCTTTTGATGGAGACAGAATCTTGCACCTCTTCAGGCAATACCCCTGCCAAAGTACCTGAAAGTTCTGAAATTAGATCCCTCTGGAGGTGTGTAAAATGTGCCATGTAATTCATTGACCTTATGGCAAGGTTGCTGAAGTGTAAGTCTGCTTCCCTAATCTGTCTATCATCTGGGATTCCCTGTTCAGAGGACGGAAAGTCGAACCTTCTGCAAGTTCTTTCTTAGTGGCCACCATCACAACCATGGAATCTGCTGCCAAACCTCTGGACCAGTGGGGGTGGTCTTTTGGTGGAGACAGAATTTTATCAGGCCTCCAGGGAATCGGCTCAACATTGTCAGGGACCTTCCAGGCACGCTGCATGATGAGCTTAATCTGCAGGTGGGGTCACCCAGGAAGTAGAGGGTGAAGCATGGAAGGCTTGCAAGATTATAGATTCCTCAGAAGAAGGGTTGATGGGCTTCCAGTTGCCCTTATGTTTCAGGATCTCCAGTATGTCTCCAAAGGAGGCATCTTCACGGGGTGACTGTAGGGACCCTTCTCCCTCATTGAAATCCATATCTTTGGTGACGGATTCCTCTGGGGAATCAATGTGCTTCTTCTTGCATTTTCTTTTTTGGGGTGGCTCCTCAGTGGGTCTTCTGTGGAGGACTCCAAAGAGTGGGTGCCCTGGAGCTGGGTTTCTTGCTGCTCCTGTGCTCGAATTCCCTGCGTAGTGGGCTACGTCAGCTGCATACCAGAGGAAAGGAAATGGTCAGGTTCCGATGCTGGAGGTGCGAACTGCATACCTGCGGAAACAAAAACCCTCATCTGGAAGGCAGGCTCACCTGAAGCGGGATGGGAGCCTGGAAAAGAGCAGTACAACCTCGGAACAGGGCCAGATCCCACTGTGACGAGCCCACCTCCAGGACTGAAGCCTCGAGAGGACTAGGAGCTGCCGAAACAGCCAGAACCATAGCTGGCACCACAGAAAAAAGTGGCACCGAACTAGGGCTCACGATGCCGACAGACCAGTCACATACCCAAGGATGGATCGGCTCTGAATGGAGCGAAGTCCAAAGGGTAGGCTCCAGAACCTTGGAAGATAACATCACAGGGACTGAAGATGCAGGCACCGGGATAGACATTGGTACCGAGGACTCCAAAGCCTGTGAAGAGGTTGAAGGAGGATATCTCAGAGTCTGTGCGGAAAAACCTTCGGCTCCAGGTGGGGAAGGAAGTCTTGCAAGGGGTTGGGATTCCTCTGGCTGCTAAGAGCTGATCGACAAGCCTCAACACATTTCAGAAAGACTCCTGGTGGAACATGGAGATACTCTGGATGGAGAGTCAAGAAAAGGACTATATCGCTGTCCGAAAAAGGGGTCAATTGTAGGTGAGTATCTGGTCCTGGGCAAAATTTCAGTTTTCAGCACTGAGGAGGATGGAGCCGTGAGAGAAATTATTGCAGGTGCCGAACTTGTGGCTGGTACCGAAGTGACTATTGATACCGAAGTAGGTATAAACTTTGTCGGTTTGGTACTAGGTGTTGCCGATTTCTGCACCATAGAGGTAGTCATAGTCTTTGGTGTCACAGTAGTCGGTGCAGACAATTTTGTTAGTTTTGGTGTCGGTTCCGATAGTGTCTGAGAAGATTTCGGTTCCTTGGAGCTAGGAGAAGATTGAACCGAATGGTTTCTCTTTTTCTTTTCTTTCTTTGGAGGTGTTGAGACCTCCGCCTCAGAAAGGGCCTCCGAAAAGGGAGTTTTTAGTAATCCCTTCAGGATTAATTTATTTTTCCACTCTGCCAAAGTGCGAGAACTAAAGTTTTTACAGAGTTCACACGGCGGCTGTATCTGGAGGTGAGGAACTTCGGGGCAGTAGATACACGAAAGATGCCCATCATAGTTGGGCATCTGTTGCTCACATTTGTCACACTGCTTGAATCTGGTCATTCCCTTTTTATCTGACATAGTGACACTGTTAATAAGAGATTGATATTGTATCATAAAAATACACTGTTTTTTTAATCAAAGGCCAGGTATTGCCAAGGAAAACAACGCACACACACACACTGAGAAGGAAAGAAAAAAATGTCCTTTTTTTTTTTTTAATATAAGAGACAGAAGGGGGAAATACCAACAATTGTAAGAGGATTACCACAAGAGTAATGGAGGGGCCTGTACCAACAATGGTACTAAGATTACCAAAAAGGTTGGAAAAGGGAAAGAAACTCGCACACAAAGTAGAATAGTAGAAGGAACTATTAAACTCTAGAGTAAAAGACTAGAAAATAGAAGTTATGTCCTTACCATAACGTTCCATGTGGAGTGTTCATCTCGCCTTTGTTCTTACACATGGGTTCGGAGCCGATCCTCGGCTCCGTGTCGCTGCAAGCTCTGCATCGAGAAGAAGCTCGAGATCACCTAATACCCACAATCCCCCTCTGCCTTTACCTCAGATCTAGTTTGCAAGCAAACCAGCCATAGAGAGCACACACACATACCAAAATTTACATAATCATAGGATCATCTATATACATATAAACATATATATATATATATATATATATATATATATATATATATATATATATATATATATACACACAAGTGTATCATACAATACAACTATTGCAACTGCAGAAGGAGAATACTCCAGACCAGGCACCAAATTGAACGTTCTTCCTAAGGGTGGGAAGGGTGGGAGTGTAAGAACAAAGGCGAGATGAACACTCCACATGGAACGTTATGGTAAGGACATAACTTCTATATGTGAGAGTGTTCAATCTCGCCTTTGTTCTTACACATGGGTAGTGTCCCTAGCTCCATGATCCTGAGGAACTCACGGGAGAAAGTTCTTGAGCACAGTGGAACCAAAGGTTGCCCTATCCCTAGAAACCCTGTCCACTTTGTAATGAGAGATAAATGTATGTGGTTTAGCCCAAGTAGCAGCCACACAAATTGTGTCTAATGGTAAGCGAGCTGCGTGAGCTAAGGATGTAGACACTGATCTCGTAGAATGTCCTTTAGGTTTGACCGATAAGGTTTGATTAGAAGCCTCATAAACGTGTGTGATACAATCAGTTAGCCATTTGGAAAGAGTTTGTTTTGTAACTGCTACACCCTTCCTGCTGTCAGCAAAGGCTACAAACAGTTGATCAGATTTCCTGTGATCTTTTGTTCTATCCAAATAAAACCTGAGTTGTCTATGGACATCCAATTTGTGCAACATATACTCTAACTTATTAGAGTGATTTTTGAAAAAGGTGGGTAATTCAATGGACTGATTAATATTATTAGTAGAGCAAACTTTGGGGAGAAAGGATGGATTAGTGCGAAGGATACTCTGTCAGAGTGGAAAATTAAATAAGGGTGTTTAATAGAAAGAGCCTGAAGCTCAGACACTCGCCTAGCGGATGTAATGGCCACCAGGAATAGAGTTTTCCATGATAAAAATTTCAATGGGCAAACTGAGGCTGGCTCAAAAGGGGGCAACATCAATTTAGAGAGTAAGAGGTTCAGATTCCAAGGTGATGTAGGAATTCTAACTGGTGGTCTGATGTGAAAAGATCCTTTTAAAAAAGCTTTACAAAGTCTGTGAGCCATAATAGGCACCACATTCTTCCACATGAAAGTTAGAAATGGCAGCCAATTGCACTCTTAAAGTAGCAGGAGAAGCTCCTTCATGGAACAATTCTGTCAAAAACTCCAAGATCTTGTTCAACAGAGCTATAACAGGGTCCAAATGATGTGAATTAGCCCAGAAGACGAAACGTTTCCATTTACTGGTGTAGGTTTTGTAGTGGAAGCTTTATGAGAAGCCACTAATATATTCTGAACCGCCGGTGTAAGGGAATCAGACCTGGCTAGAAAGGAAGCGGAGCAGCCAAGCTGCTAGATGGAGTGATTCGAGAGATGGGTGAGGAACTCCTGACGAGTGAGTCAGTAGATCTGGCTCTGGGTCCAGCATCCAAGGTCCCCGAATGCGGTGATGCAATAGAAAGGGGAACCAAATTTGACGAGGCCAGAATGGGGCAATGAGGATTATCGTCCTCTGAAGGTTGTTGGCTTTCTGCAGAAACTTTGCAATCAGGGGAAATGGAGGAAAAGCATACAGGAGACCCGGGGGCCAATCGTGCACCAGCGCGTCCCTGGGGACTTCCCCTGGAGGGGGTAATAGGGCAAAGTAGCTCCTGCATTTGGCGTTCATTGGAGACGCAAACAGATCGCAGGAAGGCTGGCCCCACTTGCGAAATATCGTGTTCGCAATTGACTGTTTGAGGGACCACTCGTGAGGCAACAGTATTGCTCTGCTCAGCCTGTCTGCTATGATGTTGGATGACCCCGGGATGTGCGTTGCGATCAGAAAGCGACCCGTGGACTCCGCCCATTGCCAAATTCTCATGGCCTCTCTGCATAGTTGATAAGACCTGGTTCCCCCTTGCTTGTTTATGTACCAGACTACAGACATGTTGTCTGTCTGAACTGCAATAGTCCCTAGAGGAAGAAGGGGAGCAAAGTGTTGCAACACTAAAAATACTGCCCTCAACTCCAGAACATTGATGTGCAGATTGTACTCCAAATTGGTCCATTCGCCTTGGACTGTCTGTCCCTGAAAGATGCCCCCCCACCCTATCAGGGAAGCGTCCGTGGTTATCGTCGCTGACGGCGTGGGTAGCACAAATGGTCTTCCGCTGGAAAGGTTGCAAGTCTGAAGCCACCAAGTTAGATGTGATTTGCATGTGTTTGTAATCAGAATTTCGTGTGTCAGAGGTAGCTGTTGGAACGACCATTGTGAAAACAGTAGCCATTGTAGAACTCTCATGTGCAGTCTTCCCAAAGGTATCGCAATGAGAGAAGCTGCCATGAGACCCAAGACCTTTAGAACCAGCTTTGCCGGGGATTTTTTGGACGACAGAAAGAGAGAAATGTTGTTTTGAAGTGCGACTATCCTTTCTGGAGGAAGCCTTAGAATCAAATGATGCGTATCTAATTCCGCTCCTATGAATAAGATATGCTGTGATGGCTGTAGTAAAGATTTTTCGAAATTTACGGAAATTACGAGGTGAATACAAAGTTGTAGGGTGTAATCCCTGGCCTGTATCAGTTGACGCCGGGTGGTGGCAGACAGGAGCCAGTCGTCCAGATACGGAAACACCTGGAATCCTAGGCGTCTCAGATGAGACACTACCACTGCCATGCATTTGGTGAAAACCCTGGGGGCTGAGGTCAGACCAAAGGGCAGGGCTCGAAACTGGTAGTGACTGGCTCCCAGCCGGAAGCGCAAATGATCCCTGGACGCCCTGGCCATTTTGATGTGGTAGTATGCATCCTTCAGATCTATTGAGCACATCCAGTCGTCCTTCTGTAGGAATGGAAGGATCGATTGAAGCGTGACCATTCGGAACTTTTCCTTCTTGACAAAGGTGTTGAGGTTGCTTAGGTCCAGAATCGGCCTCCAGTCCCCTGTCTTCTTTGGAACTAAAAGTCCCGAATCCTAATTGGTCCGCTGGGACTGGTTGGATGACTCTTTTTTCTAGCAGCTTTGAAATTTCTATAGCTGCTGTGTCTACAGATGGGGCGGTACATCTGGGAGTTTTCTCTTTGGAATGGGGTGGATAGGAATGGTATTTTGTAACCTCTGGTAACAATGCTTTTTACCCAGTTGTCTGTAGTAAAGTTTTGCCAGGCCTGAGGGTATAAAGCTAAGCGACCCCCGACTGCCTCCAGAGCAGGACGGTCGGGCCTCCTCTCAGGAGTGCTGGAAAGGTTTTCCAGGGGGGGTATCCCTGTCACCTTGGTTTTGCGGACCCCCTCTGCCGCCAGGGTGGCGTCTTCCACCTCTGCCCCCTCCTCTGCCTCTAGAGGGGGCATCACCCTGTGTGCCTGGGAAAGATCCTTGGGGTTTTTGAAACCACATTTTCCCACCACGTTGCCCTTTGGGGTACGGTCTGGAAGGGGTGGAAAAACGGACTCCGACAGCAGACAGAGTCTTTCCCTCCTGTTCACACCGGGTAAGGGTCTCCTTTACTTTAGGGCCAAAAAGTGTGGCACCATCAAATGGGGCGTTAGTAAAGGAAGACTTGAAGGCTTCCACAAATGAACATAAGCGCATCCAGGATTGCCTACGAAGAGCAATCGCTGAAGCTGCTGCCCTACTCGATCCTTCGGCTGTGTATGATATCAGCCTCATGGATGAGTTAACAATGGATGTAAGGGTATTTAGATGTGCTGTAACTTTCTCTGAGACCGCAGCATCTGTAGTACCCTGGAGGGTATCTCCCAACTCTTTGACTAGATCCCTCTGTAAGCGTGTAAAATGGGTCAAATAGTTCAGGGATCGCATAGAAAAAGCCGCTGAACTAAAAATGCGCTTCCCGTATCTGTCCATAGTCCTAGAATCTCTGTTAGGCGGATGGACAGATGAGGAAGATTCCGACATCTCCTTTTCGTGGCGCTGCCACCACCATGGCGTCCACTGGAACTCCTTTGTGAGGTAAGCCTTGTCTTGGGGTGCAGTGATGTACTTATTAGGCTTCCTAGGGACCGGTTCCACCGTGTCAGGTGTCTCCACGCCCTTGAGCAATCAACTCCATTAACTCATCAAAGGGCGGAGTGACCCAGGAGGAGGAAGGGCGAGCACCAAATGCCTTCAGCAAGACTGACTCATCCTCAGAAGGGGGGAGGGACTGCCAATCACCTCTCTGCTTCAGGATCTCCAAGATGTCAGAAAAAGAGACATCTTCTGAAGGTGACTTTGGGGACCCTTCTGACTCATCTAAGTCAGTATCGGATGTTAAAGATTCTTGTGGAGAATCTAAGTGTCTCCTCTTACACAATCTTTTCCTAGGGACCTCTTGGGAGCATCCGAAGAAGCCTCCGAGGAAGAGGGCACCCTCCAGGGGTGGCTGAGACACCGGTGCTCGACGCTTGGATGTGGCTGTTGGTGCAGAGGAAGATAACGGTCCTTTATGGGGAGGAGAGGCTGCTTCTACTGATGTGGTTGTCTGGGTAGACAACACCTTCCTCATGAGATCGAAGGCCCCGGGTCCCGAGTCGAGGAATCTCCGGTTCGAAGAAATGGGAAGAATCCCGAGACAGGCACGAAGGCATCGACCCGAGGCGGAGCGAATCGATCCGCGCCGAGGCCCCGAGAGGAAGAGTCGGAACCGAAATGTCAGTTCGACTCTCGGCCCCGGAACCAAGGACGGATCGTCGGCTCCGAGACTCCGGTACCGGATCCGACGGAGTCGAGGTGAAAGGAGCAGACCGAGAAAAGGACGGTTCTGGCACCAAGGGCTCCACAATCAGTAGATCAACCTCTTCCGGCTCCAAAGACTGGACAGGTCTCGGAGGAGGAAGGGATGGAGATAATGGGAGGCCTTCAAGTTTCGACACCAATTGGGTGGAAACCGAGATAAGTTTGGATAGGGCCGAATGTTCCAATAACTTCTGCACCACACAGTCCACATCGATATCGGAGAGCTTAGAAGAACAGGTCGAAGGAACCGAAGACGGAGCCGACCTCAATAGTGTCGAGGGAGGGAGCTCCATCACCGGTTCCAAGACTCGAGGCTCGGAAACTGACAACAGTTGAACACTCGGCCCCGAAGTCTGTGGAACCGGTGATCTAACTTTAGTCGAAGAGCTCGGAGCCGATGACTTGGGCTCCGACGTCTTCGATTCCTTCGAGGACTTGGATGCCTGGTCAGAAGCATCCAGAGCCTCCTGAAAGGAAGGTTTCAACAAACCCCTGTCCATTAGTTTCCTGCGCCTATCTGTCATGACCCTCCCACTGAAAGAATGACAAATAGAGCAGTCTTCTTGCAGATGGAGAGGGCCAAGACAGCAGACGCAGGAACTATGATTGTCAGTTACTGACATTTTTTGCCCACATTGGCAATGCTTGAACCCTGATTTGGCCTTTTCAGACATGTCACTATACGTAGAAAAATAGTCAAATCCAGTAAAAAGTCAAGTCCGGTAAAATTGTCAAATCCAGTAGTGAAAGTCAATCCGGTTGTCAAATCCAATAAGGGTGGTAGGCCCAAGAGAACTCTAACTAAGTTTTATAACTTAACGGTACCGAGATTCCCTTATACCTTACCACACACACACAAATTATCACTAAACAGCTTTATAACACTAAAGTACCAAGAAAAAATACAAGAATAAAATTCTAAATCTTATCTCAGGTGCTCGAGCTCGACCCAGTGATGCGAACGCTGCAGCGGCAAACTAGATCTGAGGTAAAGGCAGAGGGGGATTGTGGGTATTAGGTGATCTCGAGTTTCTTCTCGATGCAGAGCTTGCAAGCGGCCGACACGGAGCCGAGGATCGGCTCCGAACCCATGTGTAAGAACAAAGGCGAGATTGAACACTCTCACATAAAGTATTCAGAAGGATTTTATATATATATATATATATATATATATATATATATATATATATATATATATATATATATATATATATATATATATATATGTATATATATATATATATATATATATATATATATATATATATATATATATATAGATTCGAGCAAAAGTCCGAGACCCATAATATATATATATATATATATATATATATATATATATATGCGTGTGTGTGTGTGTGTGTGTGTGTGTGTATATATATATATATATATATATATATATATATATATATATATATATTTATGTATATTTCAAAAAATTCACTAATTAGCTGAGAGCTGGCTTGGCACGTCTTGAGAAGTATGTGGCAAATGAGATCTGAAGATAGAGGGAGAGAGGTACTATGAGTAAGACTTAGGTCGAGAGTTTTTTTGGCTGGCGTGAGCTTGTGTATTTGCCGAGTTGGTTCCGAGGATGGAACCATAACTCATCAGTATGGAATGAATGAAGACTTACAATATCATATCCTTGATTACAGCTAATGGTAAGCCAATCTGCCACCAGGAAGTGTTAATGGAAATTTGGAGCTTGATAAAAGATGACAGTCCTTGCATCATGAACATAAATAAGGTCAAAGCACAGTACAAAGATAAAATGCATAGTCAGGCCAACTCAACAGTAGAGCTGGAGCACTCAGTGATGAACAAATATATACAATACAGAATGCTCCACAGTTACTGAGCATTGCAGGTAACTGTCAATAAGCAAATGCAAACAAGGGAAATGGTGCAGAAGATTTTGAGTAAGAGCACGATTCCGGTGGATTTACCTATGCATTCTTTACCTTTACAATGTGCAGCTTACTTTTGTAAAGACCAGTCCACAGAGTATGAGCATAAAGTGGAGGAAAAGATGGGTCAAGTCACCCAGATTCAGTGTGATGGAATCATACCCAATATGTGTGGACTAAGTTTTGGGAACAGATGAAATGAAACCATTATGTGGTCCACAATTTAAACAAAATGCTCACATGACCTTAAATGCAAAAACACACAAAGATAACCAACGGTTAGGAAGCACAGTAAAAACTTTGAGAGAAAAGCTAAATATTATCAAGGAAGACAAAATTGAGGAGTTTACAACAAATTGTTAGCTCTAGATTTAAATGGAAAGGCATGACAGCAGACATCCAAAACCCTGTAGACAGATGTGTCACATGCACAATGCAGGAAAGCGTAACGGGGAAACAGTACTGATTCCCACAAGCAGTGGGATCCTGGGAAAGGGTACAGGTGTACCTCAGATGACAGACAGTGATCAAGGAACCCACTTCACTGGAAAGGTAACTAAACAAATGTGGCAAACTTGGCGGATCAAGTAGAGGTTTCATACTCCTTACCATCCCCAAAGGTCAGGTCAAATTGAAAGGGCTAATAGAACCTTAAGGAAGGCATTACAAATATAACACAAAAAGCAGAGGGAGGAAGAAGGGGACAAAAAAAGAAGTTCAATTCCCAGGGGGACCTATTCTAGAGACTGGATGTGGAAAGATCCCCATCTGAGTAAACTGCCTACAGGCTGAGGTTTTATGTTTCTCTTGCTTACTAAAGTTGAAAAGATGACAGCCCTAGCAATTGGCATTAGAAGAAAATGCAATACTCTAGGATGCTTCCAAATGGCTGACAGGGTGATTTCTCTCCTAAAGAAATTTAAAATTATGAGACCGGTTTCAAGACCAAATCAGTTAGACAAATGAGAGATCTGGACAAACCTACAGTTTAGAACTTCACAACCAAAATGAGATTTGGGAAAAGAGGGAGGTACAACTAGAATATGAAAACCTCTTAATATTCCTCCAGTCTGGTAACACAAGCAACATAAGACATAAATTGAGTAGGTTTCTGCATTATTACAAAAGTAGGATTACTGGCAATACAAACTTAACCGCATAAAATTAACTAACAAGCAATGGTTAAGGCCACAAACCTATAAAAATTTTAAAATGGAGGGAAAAGTAGCTTAATGTATTTCTTTACACAGAGGACTATTATCAGGTAAAATTACTAAGAACATGATTTTCAATCTTTTTCAGATACACCAGAAAGAAAATCCTGACAGAAGAGGATTCTTATAGTCTTCATGTCCGTTCTTGTAGTAATTCATCAAGGATGCAGCTTTCGGCTAGAGACTTTAAAGTTTGCCGGTACTGAACCTAAGCAGAGATACGTCAAGATTCTAAGAGTGACATTTTTTTTGCTTTTGGAAATGTTAAAAAACAGGATTCAGAAAAAATACTCTATTTTGGAAATGGAGACTGAACATCGTATCTTGTCACTTAAAATGTTACAGCTGACTTTTGCCTGAAAAGAGAGGGAAGAAATAACCACTAGTTCACTAGAAATAACTTCTATACTATTATATGGAACTGCTAACACCTTTGAGCAATGTTATGAACATTTTAACACTGATACTTATATTGCATTTATTGATGCTAAAACTAAGCATTGTTTAAAACGGATGCAGGAGATGATATTTTACCAGAACATCAATGTTTCTCAATCGTGGAGCAGAGAAAAAAAGTTGGGAAGTTCAAAAGTTAGCACTATCAGAGTAATTAATTAATGCGGCATTTAAACCTCTCTCTCTCTCTCGATATATATATATATATATATATATATATATATATATGGATTTCTATTACAAGAACGAACGTTCACTACTTCGAACTTGCAATAGGAAGCCTCACTTCTGCGAAAGTTCACTTTAACGAAAGTGAACTTTTGCATAAGTGCACTTCACCAAAAACACTGCAACACAGTGGAGGACATAAAAAACAAGCTATGTCCTCTATTATGGTGCGATAGTCACAGACCTTAGGGTTAGGGCACGGGTTAGGGTAAGGGGATAGTTAGTAAAGCTATCCCCTTACCCTAACCCATGCCCTAACCCTAAGGTCCGTGACTATTGCACCATAGTGGAGGACATTGCTATGTCGTTCACCGCGCTACAGTCGTCACGGATCGTAGGGTTAGGGCACGGGTCAGGGTAAGGGGTTAGCCCTATGGGCTATCCCCTTACTATGACCCATGCCCTAACCCTAAGGTCTGTGAGTACTGCACGGAAGTTCAGTACAACACCTGTTTGTTGTACTGAATTTCGCGTAAGTGCACTTTCGATTAAGTGCACTTTCGCTGCAATGAGCATTCCATGCACTATTTTGAATTAGTGAAAATTCGATCTAGTATGGAACCCATATATACATATATATATATATATATATATATATAGAGAGAGAGAGAGAGAGAGAGAGAGTTGCTATAAATATAGGAATGCTAGACTAATATCCCTGATAATGGATATAACATCAGGAGCCACATCAGGCTAATTGAGTAAACTGCTCAAAAAGAACAAATGGATAAAGAAACATGATTCTCTTGGCTGAGTAATTCTGGAGCTCAGTTAGGATACCAGCTTGCAAAATCTTCCCTGAATAGATGTAAAAACCCTTGCTATAAATGTCAGTGTGGTGTTCTGGAACATGTCAAGAATTAATAAAGGAATAAAAAGCTGTAAAAGAATACATTGCCAGGCTAAAAGAACCTCAGTCAAGACAGATTATAAATTTCTGATGCTTGTATAAAAAATCCTATTGCTACCAAAAGCACAACTACAAATATAAATGTACATTTAACCCATTAAAAATTAATTCCTCTAAAAAGGAAAATGTAAACAAGTTACGATAAGTGACCTTCAGAAAATATACTGTCTGTTTGTTACTGTGCTTCAACTAATCATGAAATACTGTTACCTAAAGGTCAATATAATGGAATAAAAGAACAATAAAGCCATTTTTCCATCAGCTGTGAATCTGTACATCACAGTACAAATCTTTGAATATTCTGTTTGGAAAATATAAAATATCTATTTGTATTTGTTAATTTGTAATTTTCTGTCAGACATTTCTAAATGTGAAACAATAAAAAATCTAACGTAAAGTAATCGTGGATAACTGAAACAGTAATGCTGTAAGGGACAGAAACACGTGTTTAGAAAAGCAGACTTTTGTGTGCTGTATAAAAATGCCCAACCAGAGAGAATGGAATTTGTGGACCTTGCATCTGCTTACTACAGACCCATTTAAACAGGTGTAGGAATACATCAGCATGATATAGACACAATGCACTTACAATAAGCTGTTGTAATATCTATGTTTATCTTACAATCTGTATTACATACAGCACTGCAATGAATTCTCATTAATTCTTAATTACTGTGCACTACAATTAGATATATAATCATTTTTTTTCACCAAATATAAATTAAATGAATAATTGATAATCATATAAAAGCTGGATAAATAAGATGAATGAAATGCTTTATGCAACAAATCTGCAACTGAAGTTCTGCACCTTGTTTCAGAATAAATGCTGCCAGGATAGAATACACTTAGAATGACATCTTATGTTTGTAAAAGTAACATTACAGTCGAAGACAGAAAGCCATTAAAGGACAATGATAAAATACATTTTTTTCACATAAGCATTAAGGTAAATTAGAAAAGCAGGATTGTATCCATAAAAGAAGATGAACTCGGCTGTAAAATTTGCTAGTCAATCCATCTAATAAACTGTACTGACCCTGTGGAGCTTTGCTCACTAATTACGTAAAAAGAAGTTATGTCTTACCATAACGTTTCATCTATGTTGTTGATCTTCGTTCATTCATTACTGATGGGTTATCGGTTCTGTCCTCGAAACCGAGCCGGCCAATATCAAGCTCGCGTCATCAAATAACTTTCGAGCCTAGGTCCTACCCAGAATGCTCTGCTCCCTGTTACCTCAGATCTAGTAGTTGATAGATAAAAGTAGAGGCTACCTCTGGTCATAACAGACCTACAAGACAGGAGTACATGAGATCAACCAAGAACCTCCGGATGGGGGACGGAGGGTGGGAAGTAATGAATGAACGAAGATCAACAACACAGGTGGAACGTTATGGTAAGACATAACTTCTTTATCTAATGTTATTAATATTCGTTCATTCCTTACTGATGGGACAGAGTCCCCAGCTACCTGTATTCCTGGGTGGCACTCATGGAAGGACATTCCTGAGCACCATGGAGCCAAAAGAAGCTCTACCTCTGGAGGCCAAGTCCAATTTGTAATGAAGAATAAATGTATGAGGTTTGGCCCAAGTTGCAGCTGAGCAAATATCATTGAGGGAAGCCTTAGCATGGAAAGCTGCTGAAGTTGCCATAGATCTTGTAGAATGTGCTTTGAATCTGAGGCAAGGTGAGATTGTTTTTGTTGTAGATAAAGGTAATACAATTTCTCAACCATGAAGACAATGTAAACTTTGATACAGGATGACCCTGTCTAGGTCCAGAAAAAGCCAAAAACAGTTGGTCTGATTTATGGGTAGATTTTGTTCTGTCCAGATAAAATCATATTTGCCTATGAACATCCAAGGAGTGCAGGCAATACTCTCCCTTGTCAGAATGGTTAGGAAAGAACACTGGAAGGTCAATAGATTGGTTGATAGATTACTCTGACAGCACTTTAGGTAAAAATGTAGAATTAGTTCTCAGTGATACCCTATCCTCATGGAAGATAAGATAGGGAGGTTTGATGCATAAGGCCTGAAGTTCTGACAATCGCCTGGCTGATGTGGTTGCAATTAAAAACAAAGTTTTCCAAGAGAGATATTTTACATCACATGAAGATGCAGGTTCAAAAGGGGGAGCTGTTAGAACTTGCAGAACCAAAGCCAAATCCCAAGGTTGTACGGGCTCTCTAAATGGAGGTTTTAGATGGAGAACCCCTTTCAAGAAAGTCTTACAGAGTCTGTGTGACATAAGTGAAGAATCTTGAAAACGAATATGAAAATTTGAGATGGCAGCTAAATGTACACGGATAGTAGAGGCCCCTAGAGTGGAAAAGATGTGATAAGTAATCCAATAACACCAAGACTGGGACTGACAAGGGGTCTGTTTGCTTATCTGCTGCCCATAGAGAGAACCTCTTCCATTTGTTAAGATAGAGTAGTCTGTTGGACGATTTATGAGATGCAATAAGAATACTGCGCACAAGGGATGAAAGGTTTTCATGCCTGGCAATTATAGGAAGTGGAGAAACCAAACTGTTCAGGGTTGTTAGATTGGGGTGAATTGATTGAGGATCCACAGTTGATTTAGCAGGTGAGGCCAGAGGAAGGGAAAACAGACTTGTCGAGGCCAATATGGAGCAATCACTTTGCTCTTCAACTGTCATGCTTTCTTTAGAAATTGGGAGATGAGGGGGAGAGGAGGATAGGCATAAAGAAGAACCGAGGGTCAAGCACGGACTAGAGCGTCCCTGCAAAGTAGTTGCTGCACTTGTAGCTGGTTGGGGAGGCAAATAGGTCGCAGCATGGTTGCCCCCAGCGGCTGAAGATTTTTGCCGCTATCAGAGGAGTGAGGGACCACTCGTGAGGTTATAGAATGCACCTGCTCAATTTGTCCACTATCAGGTTGGAGCTCCCGGGAATGTGCGTTGCAGTCAGAAAGCTGTTGTGAGCTATCACCTACTGCCATATTCTCAAGGCCTCTTGGCATGACGAGTAAGATTTGGTGCCCTCTTGTTTGTTGATGTACCAGACCACTGAGATGTTGTCTGATTGGATCGCAATAGTCCCTGACGGAAGGAAGGAGTGAAATGCCTGCAATGTTAGAAGCACTGCCCTCAGTTCCAGAACACTGATATGCAAAAGGGCCGCTGTCTCCAACCAGGTGCCTTGGACTGAGTTTCCCTGACATAGTCCCCCCCACCCCATCAGGGAGGTGTCCATGGCCACTTCGGCTGTCGGTTGATGGGGGTTGAAAGGGCGAGACTATTGTTGGGGATTTTGAAACATCCACCAGAGTAAATCTTGCTTGCATCTCTGAGTTACACTTATTTGAAGAGACAAAGGATGTTGTAGAGGGTACCACTGAGTGAGAAGTAGCCATTGAAGAGGTCTCATGTGGAATCTGGCAAGAGGAACAATGGTAATCGAAGCTGCCATTGACCCCAATAGCTGAAGTACAGAACAAGCTGGGGATTTGTGGTGACACAGCAGCGGCTGAACCTGTTGTCTTATTCTCTGAAGTCTGTGTTCTGGAAGGGAAGCTGTGCAATTTTTCGTGTTCAACAATACCTCCATGATTTCCAAAGACTGAGTTGGGGTTGTGTTGGATTTATCCCAGTTTATAGTGATTCCCAGGCTTTGAGCTGTAAAGAGAGTATACTGCAGGGCTTCTTCCAGTAGACGCTAGGTGGGGGCGGTAAGGAGCCAGTCATCTAGATATGGAAACGCCTAAAATCCCCAAAGTCACAAATGAGCAATAACCACTGCAATGCATTTTGTGAACACTCTGGAGGCTGTAGAGAGACTGAAGGGCAGGGCTCGAAACTGGTAGTAACTGGCTCCTATATGGAAGTGGAAGTATCTTCTTGAGCGTTTGTCCATTTTTATGTGGTAATACGCATCTTGAAGATCTACAGAGCACATCCAATTATCTTCTTCCAGAAGAGGAAGGATAGAATGAACCGTGACCATCCAGAATTCCTCTGTTTTTACAAATTTGTTTAGTGTACTGAGATCCAGAATTGGACTCCAGTCCCCTGTCTTTTTTGGCACTAAAAAGAACCTTGAGTAAAATCTGGATCCTATCTGGTCTGGGGAGACCGACTGGATGACTCTGTTTTGTAGCAGCTTTTTGATTTTGTGTGCTGCTGTTTCCCTTTGACTGGGTGGAATGTCAGGTAACACTTTTGATGAGACTGGGCAAAGATGGAAGGGGATGTGATAGCCTCTGGATATAATCCATTGTACCCAAGTGTCGGTTGTTATCTTCTGCCAGGCAGTGAGGTACAAGGAGAAATGACCCCCGACTGCTTCCAGAGGTGAGCAGTTGGGTGACGCTTCAGGAATGCTGATAGGGTTGGCCAGAGAAAGAATCTCTGGAATGCCGGTTTTGCTGACCTCCTCTGCCCTGAAAGGGGGCATCTTCCATTGGAGTTCCCCCCTCTGCCTCTAGGGGAAAACTCGGCACGTGCACCCCGGAAAGAACCTTGTGATTTCTTGTGCCAGATCTTTCCACTCCTCTGATTTCTGGAATAGAATCGCTGAGGAGTAGAGTGTCTGACACCAATGGCAGACAAGGTCTTGCCATCTTGTTCGCACCATGCAAGCGTATCCTTGAGTTTAGAGCCAAACAAAGAAGAGGCCTCTATTGGGGCATTCATGAAGGAAGCCTTAAAGGAGTCTGCAAAGTCACAAAGGTGCATCGAAGCTTGTCTGACGACTATACCTGCGCCTGCGTCTCTAGCCCCCTCTTCCATTGTGTGATTAATAAGACGCATGGAAGAGTTGGAAATGGACTCTAGGGTGGCTATCTGAGAAGCCACATTATCACGGACTTTGTCAGAAACACCTCCTGCCAAGGTTTCAGAGAGCTGGTTGATAAGGTCTTGCTGAAGCCTGGTGAAAAGTGCCAAATAATTCAAAGACCTTACTGCGAAGGTCGATGAAGCAAACACACGCTTCCCTAATCTGTCAATCACCTAGTACTCCTTGTTGGGCGGATGGACAGTTTGGCTCTCTTCTGCCAAGTCCTTCTTAGTAGCAGCTGCCACCACCATAGCACCTACTGGAAGAGCACGTGACCAGTGGGGGTGCTCAGTGGGGGGGGGGGTGATAATATTTTATCTGGCCTCTTAGGTATCATTTCCATGGTACCAGGAGCCTTCCATGTGCGCTGCACTATCAGCTGGACGAGCTCATCGGCAGGCAGGGTGACCCAGGAGGTAGGGGGCCAGGCACAAAAAGCCTGCAGGAATACAGATTCCTTAAAGGAAGGATTAGAGGGCTTCCTTTCACCCCTCTGTTTAAGGATCTCGAGGATGTCACCAAAGGACTCCTCATCACATGGTGACCATGGGGACCCTTCCCCATCATTAAAATCCCTATCTTCAGTCAATGAATCCTCCGTGGAGTCTATGTGCTTCCTCTTAGATGATGCTTTGCGGGGTGCTTCTCAGTGGAAGATTCTGGGGAAGACTGCAAAGAGGGGGTCTCCTGAGGAGGAGAGTCCTGAGGCTGTTCTGCCCGGTGTCTAGGTGTTGAAGCTTGTGGCAGTTGCAACACAGAGTGGGGAGAGGACTCAGACAAATGAGCTTTGCTAGTGGAGGCAAGCACCCTCTCCATGGCCTGGAAGGCTGGCACACCCAAGGAGGGATGGGAGCCCGGAACCGAGCACGACAACCTCAGAACTGGGGTCACACCCCGCCCCGACGAGCCTGCCCCCAGACCAGGAGTCTCAAGAGGACCGTGGACCATAAGAGAGAGAGCATCCCTGGAAGGTGCCATAGCAACAAATCAGTGTGGATCCAGGAATGCCCTCCCCAACAGCACAACCACTGGCCTGAGAAGAGCCTAACGCCCAGTGCACCGAAGGCCACAAGGATGACTCTGGTTCCAAAGCGAGATCCACTACTGGAGTCAGAGGGAGGGAAGCTGCTGTCGGAGTAATAGGCTTCGAAATTTCAGTAGAAATCAGAGGAGGAGTATACATTGGGGTTTGAGGCAAAATAAGGAACGTGGACTTCGATGGCTGAGAGAGACCTCTGGCCACAAGCAAATGGTCAACAAGCTGCAACACATCCTGCTCAAAAAGACTCTTGGTTGACCTCATGGAGAAGGCTGATGGCAATTCTGGCCTTTCTAGGAAAGGACTATATTGACTGCTTGCAAAAGGATCCAATGAAGAGGAATATTTGGTCCTTGCTAATCCAATCGGTGCAGAGCTCAGAGCCGAAGAAGTCTGCACCGAAGAAAATGGAGTGGAAAAGGTCTGCACCGAAGATGTCAGCTCGATAGTTTTTGAAGGTGTCTGCACCGTAAAGGCAAAGGTCTGCTCCAAAGGGTACAGTGTCGTAGTGGAAAGTGTCTGCACCGGCAATAAGGCCAGTGCCGAGAAGGACTGCACTGAAGTACATGTCGGTGCCGAAAAAGTCTGACCTGTGGAGTACAGACGAGTCATACTTGGAGCCGAAGGTGACTGTACCAACGGTGTCGAAGGGGACTGAACCTGTATTGATGGTGTCGTTGGGGGTTGTGACAGAACTGTCAGAACCGTAGTTGTCTGCACCAGGAACTCCGGTGTCGATATCAATAAAGGAGACATGGCTGTAGTCAGGATCATTTGGGGCGGTGCCGAGCCTGCAGCCGACAGGGTCACAGGTGGCAGCGTCGGAGTAGTAATCAATTTCACCTTCTTGTAAGTCGACTCCCTATGATCTCCAGAGGGAGAAGAAGGGAGTGACTTTGATGAAGAAGAGGAAGAACGCCTCTTGCGGGTTTTAACAGGAAGGGGGTGAGCCCTCCGACCCAGAAATAGCCTCAGAGAAAGGAGACTTGAGGAGACTTTTCAAAATTAACTTATTCTTCCTCTCGTTGAGAGTCCTGGTAGAGAAGTTCTTACAAATCCCACATGGAGGATCTACAGTCAAGTGGAAGACATTAAGACAGTAGACACATAAGTCATGGCCATCGGAAAGCGGTAACTTACGGCCTCAATCCTTGCACTGCTTGAAACCAACAGAACTTTTATTATCCAACATAGCTGGGATGGAGAAGAAGTGCTGTAGGAAAAGGAAGAATAACGGCTACCCAAGAAAAGGGTAAAAAGAGAAAAGAAAGGATTACCAACGATGGTAATGGAGAATTACCATAAGGTAAGAAAAGAGGGTAACAAAGGGAAAAGACTAAAGGGAGAGAGTCTAAAATATGCGATAGGGCAGGAAAATATTAGAATAAACTTTTGAGAAAAAATTGAGAGTAATAATAACTGTCAAACACTTAGACACTTGATTGGCTTGACATGGCTGTTCAGCAACGTGACAAACAAGATCTGAGGTACAAGGGAGCAGAGCATTCTGGGTAGGACCTTGGCTCGAGACTTTTTGGCTGACATGAGCTTGATATTGGCTGGCTCAGTTCCGTGGACAGAACCGATAACCCATCAGTAAGGAATGAACTAAGATTAACAACATTAGATCTACTTTTTCCCCTCACAGATTAGCATTTCTCCTACCTATATTTTCAAACTTACTTTGCATTACTAGCTGATAAAAAGTATAAAGTATTTTTTTTAATGCAGGGTGGCAATCAAAATAAATGGTTTATAACATTTATTGTGATAATATTTTTTTTCTTCTAAGTATTCAGACAACAGTATTTGTCACCATAAGTGGATTGTTAATTTCACATAATTGTACTGCTTTTTTTTTTGCATCTTTTAGGAAATCCAAAACTTAAAAATCATTTAAGCAAGGAAAACCTTCTACCTCTTTCATTTTATTATAAAATGTTGAGATTGTTTCTGATGAGTTATAGAAACAGAAATGTGTCTAAGTCTAATGCTTCAAAACCCGACAATTTCTAATTATGTCAACTAATAATTTTAGAATTGTCATCTTCTCCAAAAATGACATAGGCAAAAATGCTAAAGATGTAAGAATACAGTTTTGATATTTTGTAATTAAATCTATCCAAATACAAATCCACTTGGCAGTTAGCACAAAGAATTCAGGATACAAGTTGTTATCAAGCTACTTCCTGTAATCCTGGGTGCATCGTTGGATTCCTTATACCTCCATTTGCATACTATGGGGTGCTGAGCAAGCCACTTAATCAGATAGTGCGCCTGGGTCTCCCCTGAAAAAGGGTCACTTTTGTCCACTAGTTAAATCTGGTTAACAGATATGTTTAAAAATGGAAAACAGCCTTAATGTTATTTGCAAAATCAATAATTATGAAGAATTTAGATGGACTAAGGTATTAAGTAGTATCAATGTAGCTCCGGAATTCTTAATCCTGATTTTTTGAGCTATTAGCTTTAAATATGATATCCTTGGTGACTTGGAAAACTCACAAGCATTTCAGTTTGAGTGAATATTATTACAAATAAATAAAGGCATATTTTGAAATGAAATATTTATTATAGAAAAATAACCTGGGGAATATAGTCATATTAATTACAGAGGCATTAGAAAATGAAAATTTCTGAAAAACAGTATTTTCAAAACATCATCTATGGTTCCTCAAGACTAAAATTGCCATGTGTATTAGTAGCTGTTTGCAAACAAATGCGGTAAGCAGTCATCATAGTCTGCTCTCGCTAAGTATACAGTTCTGTCATCTAGGTTGTTTCAGAAGTGCAACTTCATCCTGTGCAGCAAGCAGCTGGCGTGTGTAACACAGCCCTTCTGCAGCAGTGGCACATAAAGTTTCAGCCTTTAGTGTTATTACACAGCAAAATGTTATCCATAGATCCTGAGATTAAGTACACTATATGACTGTGTCAACTAATAGTAGAAGCCCATCTTTATTAAAGTAGGATGCCAGTATTATAAAGAAAGGAAGAGAAATATTTTCACAATAGTGGGTGTTCATACAAGAAAACAAATGTAGGGAGGCATTCATAAGTTTGGCAACATCTGACAGTAAGAAGTGTATGAAAAGCAGAGTTCATCACCCACCTACTTCCAATAAAATGGAAACCAAAAAGTTGTTGAGACTGCCACAAATAAGGTGTTTAGAATCTTACACATCCTTATTGCTATCATGAAGAGGTGCATGGAGAAGACCAGTAAGGAAGTAATATAGCACATTCTCAGGAAGAGAGTGCTCTGCAGATGATATAAAGGCAGAGGAGAAATGAGCTGCTAACTGTACCCAGGATGTTTACCAGTATAATGAGGATAAACCCCTTAAGCTGCACCGCTATGGAACAGCCTATTATCCTGAAGGAAAGGCATACAATAATAGTAAGAATACAAGCCAACCTCCAGCCTTATACTTATGGATTTAACTGCACATCCATAAGTCAAATGGCATCAGAATTACTCAATCTAGGGATCTAGATGTCTTCTCTACAATCAACAGAAGAGTTTGGAGGGACAGTTATATCTTTTAGAGGATCTCACTACTCTGCAGACTCTCCATCCAGGTAAAACAACGCTCATTCCTGTCTATATTTAAACACAATTTAGATCTAAGGATGGGAAACACAGTTTAACCCAGACCTCCCCCCTGTATTATTAATGGACAGAGGCAGGTCCTAAATGTGTTAGCCCATGCATGCTCCCCTTCAAATTATCTGTTACTAGAGGAAATATATAATTAGTCACCATAGCATGGGTAAGGCTAATGTAACACCAAATGGGATAGGTTAATTCAAGCACTAAAAGGGAAATTAGCTAGGCTTAAAATGGCCACAAGGTCAGCTAGCCTAGTACTCACCTATGAATATATGAACCTATAAGAGTGACACTGAAAAGAGATTCCACAGGATATGACTTGACACCATGGATGGAAACATCAACTGCTTGGCATATGGATTTCTTCCCAATGCACCACCTCAGTAATGTATGGTATCTCTAACCCTATCCTTGTCTCTCACCTCAACCCTTCACGATACATTAGAAAAACCCTTTCCACAACACTACCAGTATATAAGACACTCAGACACACACACCTTATACAGCAGTACACACATACAAGCACATACACAATTCCCACCCCTTAATGCCCAAACTTTGGCGTATCTGAAACCTTAGACATTAGCATCCAAAATATACACCTACCTATCACAATAGGTCTTCTTCCTTGTAAAATATTTTGCACTTGATAATAAGAGTAAAATTATGGACTTTGTGCTGCATGTGATGTACTTGCGTGACCAAATTCCCACATATTTCACTCTGTCAAACAAATGACAAACTGACTACACAACCTATAGACACAGGCACATAAAAACACACACACACACACACACATGCACACACACACACACACACATGCACACACACACACACACACACACACGCACGAGCGCGCGCGCACACACACACACACACACACACACACACACACACACACACACACACACACACACACACACACACACACACACACACACACAAAATGGGTGCAGTGGGCAGCAATGACCAGTTCCATTTTTTATTGAAGCTGACTTGAATCTTGAATTATTAATATGAAATGTAGAAGTGAACATCCTTGGCCACTTCCAGTTTTTTTTACTGAAATTCACCTGGATCACAAATACTGAAGTAAACAGTAAATGGCTCTGACTATAACGTCTTAATAGTCTTTATAAATAGAAACAAAAAGAACAGAAATACATTTCTTTAATAATTAAAAAAATAGTTCCTACCTCTCAGATGAACTGAGTACTTGTCCCTGAAGATCATGCCTTTGAGAACCTCATCAGCTACTGTACTCCCTCTGCTGAGGAGGCTATGTGTACTCTAAACTGTGTCACCATACAGAAGTTTTTTTATCAGTAAAAGAATATGAATTCGTTGTTAGTTTGTTGCCAAGCCCTCATCAAATCAAGGGTGTCAAAAAACAGAAGACCTGAGAGAGCTGCACTGGTATCTACAGGCTGTTGACCCATGTATCGATTGGTGTGAGTTTTTTATCCCCAATTAAAATTATTTTATCTTTGCCATTTCCAGTATGTATATTAGTACTTATACACCAAAGTCCTGTCCTAACAGGCTTTTGTTTGCTTATATAAAGGTACTGGTTCGAGTCCTCTACCAAATAACCCTTACCGCTCTTGAAGATGGATTATTTTCCTCTCAGTTAAAGGAGTCCCTCATTATTCCCGTACTCATAAAAGCAGGAGTAGATCATGAAGATCAAGACTTTTACTGATAAATCTTACCTTTCCTTTGTATGTAAGGTTTGCGAGAAAATAGTGTACCCACAACTGGAATCACTCTTAAGACACGATAACATTAATGATCCTTTACAGTTTGTTTTTGTGTCAGAAAGAGTACTAAAAACAACCCTTGTTAGGGTTTTTAACTGATCTCTTTGTGGTGAGGCATAAATTTAATTATTCTGTTTTGGTCCTATTAGACCTCCTTTGGATATAATGGACAAATCCACCTCCTGATTGAAGATTATTCTGGCACTGTTAGTTTAACTCTGGACTAGTTTGTTTCTTGCCTGTCTGAATACACTCCAACAGTGGTTTCAGGGATTACCTCCCAATCTTCCAACATTCTGGACACTGGTATTCTAGAGGATTCCACACTTGCCATGCTAATGACATGCAGCTCTGATCTCATTCGATAAGAAATACAGTTTGGCACTTAACCACCTAGCTGATAATCCGAAACATATCCACACTTGGACTGTGAATAAGTCATGCAAACTCAGAACCAAGATGGTGAATACAGTAACACATGGTGCTCTTTTGGACTCTTTAGTGTCACTTTTACCTTCCAGCATCCTCTACAGTGGCAACAATCTGCAGTTGTGTCAAAGTTGCATGATTCAGGGTGGTTTTTTATGACAGGCTGATGTTGAAGGGCCATATTTCGTCACCAAATTCAGTTTTCTTATTAGGAATATTACCCTTATCATATACCTTCCTCCATCTCTGGATCTCTGTTGTTGTATATGCCTTAGTCTCTTCCTGGTTGGACTTCTGCAATTCTTTTTATCGAGGGATTCCAGGCACAGAGTGTCATTGCCTGCAGCTTGTGCAGACCTCAGCAGCTCACCTACCTACTGGATTTACTAGGTACCAACACATTACCTATTTATTTATGCTAGTCTTTAACAAGTTTTGCTCTGCATTTAACATGCTTTTATGCTGTAGGTAATTATATTTCTCACTTAGGTTCATAGGTGTGTACAAGGCTAATGGCCCTGGAGCCTTTACAAGCCTAGCCCAAAAAAATTGCACAGGCACCATGCCACCCGATGTTAGTTTTTTTCTTCCTGGATGCGAAACCTTTGGTTATAAGATGTGCAACATAGAAGGTCTTTCTGACCACAGTGGCAATGTGGTGGTTGAAGGTGAGGTGGCTGTTGACCTGGGTGCACAGATCTCTTATTGCCCCTTTAGTGTTCAGCACGCTCCAATCAATGTGGTAATTTGTGGGAACTGAATTTTTTTCCAAAGGGGATGATAAAGCATTTTTTGGCATTAAGCTTCAGGCTATGGTTCTGACACTAGTCATTGGTCTCAGAGATGCCCTTTTGTAGAATGTCTCCATCACTTGGGGAGTTGATAATGACTCCTAGTTTGCAGTAATCAGCAAAATTGGTCAGCCAGAGTCTATCTGTGTTGGCCTGGACTTCCGAGAAGTAGATGCCAAACAGGAGAGGGCCCAAGACAGAGCCCTGTGGGATTCCTCTTGTATCTGATCGACAGTCTGACTTGGAATCCACAATTTTCACTCTGTGGGTCCTGACTGTGAGACAGTTTGCAACCTAGTGATGTAAGGATTGATGCCTAGTTTGGTGAGTTTATCAATGATACCTGAGAAGGGAATGGTATCAAAGGCCTTGGCCAGGTTGAGGTAGGCTGTATGCACTCCCTTACCATCATCCACTGCCTTGGTGACTGCCTCAAAGAAGTCAGCTGGATTCAGCAGGCAGGATCTCCCCTTGACAAAGCCAAACTGTGTGGGGTCAAGAGTTTGGAGATTGCGTATATCTTTGTTAAGCAGGTCCATGATGATGATGTGCTCCATACCTTTGCATACCAGACATTTCAAGCTAATGGGACAATAGTTCCCAGGGTCTGTAGTTGCTCACCCTTTATGGAGCGGGATGACTGTAGCAGTGCACCATTCATTAAGGACATAGCCTGAGGTAAGGCTGAAATTGAACAGGGCACACAGATGTGGTGCTAGTTTGTTTTGTAGCTCATGTAGGATGCAGCCAGGGATATTATCAGGTCCCATGGATGCTGTATTCTTGGCTATGGACAATGCAGCGTTTACCTGTGCCACAGAAATGGTGGTTACCAGGCTTTCTTCTGGTATAGGGGGGAGGTTGGCATAATGGTTAAGGTGCTTGCCTTACAGGGCCCTGGGGGGGGGCAAAGTTGGCACTGAATCTGTAGGCCAGTATGTTGGCTACATCTGTTGGTTAGTATAGGCGGTGCTATTGTGTAATAAATCAGAGCAAATCTGGGTATTGCCTTTGAGGGTTTTTGATCTAGCTATAGAAGGCTTTGTGGTTGCTTTTGGTGTCAGCCACAATTCTGCCTTCATAGCTGGCTTTAGAGGATTTGATAAGGGATCTCAGCTTTTTGTTGAGACTGATAAGGGAGGTTTTCCAGTCTTGTTACTTCATTTTTTTTCTGCAACGGTTTCTTCCTTCTGTTGTAGAGTTTATTGATGGCTGGGGTTCACCAGATTGGCTTCCTTTTTTTGGAGGAGAGTGTCTTAGTTCTATCTGGTATGGCAAGGTCCATGCATTTGTGTACATGCTCTTACAGTGCATTGGTGTATGATTCGGCAGTCATGCAGCTATTTTCCAGTGGCATGGGTGCCAAGAAATTAGCCACCTCTGTTTTTAGGAGCCCAAAGTTGATTTTAGAGACGTTTTTCAGGGTGGTCACCTTAGCAGAGGGTGTAGGTGAGAATGAGATTTCCATGGTGATCAGTCTGTGGTCAAATTTAACCAGGGAGGAATTGACTACAGGTGTGGAGCAACGGTCTCCCATGTTGGTGATAACCAGGTCGAGGATGCTGCTTCCTCTAGTGGGTGTCAGAATGAGCTGGTCCAGGGCATTGGAATTGATAAATTCCAGAAAGCACTGGGCCTGTATATTTGTACTTGAATAGTTTTCCCACTTGATGGAAGGATAGTTGAAGTCACCCAGTATGAGAGTATTGGGTTGGACCTTGCTAGATTCCAGGGTGCTTAGGAAGTTGGATTAAGCATCTGGGGACATGTTTTGGGTTCTGTTGTACCTGAAGTATCTCAGATGCATTATGCTGGGATACCAGTCTAGAGGTGTGCGTATCCTTTAATAATATGGAAACACCACCACCTTTGGAGCTTCCGGACATATTCTGGGGCCAAAAGGTATGGAACGAGTTGTAGCCTGGGACCGCAGGGGTGCTTTATGCCTCTTTAAATAGGTCTCCATTACAGCACAGATGTTGACATTCTCAATTCTGAGGATAGCTTCGCGCAAGTGCATCTTGAGATTTAGACGTCTAGCACTGAGCAGCATGACCCTCAGATTGCATTTGTTTGTAGCTGTTACGGTGGAATTTTGGTCTTTGGAACACTGCTTAAAAAAGACACTAAAGGGGTGGCAAGAGCCTTAGCCAGTACCAAGATTTCCAGGGGTGACAGAGCAGGCTGTTTCTGGCAAAGCATCGAAGTCTGTTGATCATGACGTCCCAGGCAGACAGATACTGGATCCCCTTAGAATGACATCAGAAACTTTGCCAATTATTGAAGTTAATCATTTTTTGCTCATACTGTGGTATCATTCTGAGTGACAGTAGAATACTTCTCATTGCTAGGGTAATACCTACCTGGGCCGCATATTCCGAGAGTTCCATCACATCTCTTTTCATGTAGTCCAGGGAGGTACGTCTCACGTCATTCATACCCACATGGACAATGACTGAGTCATATTTGTACTTGTTGTGGAGTGACATGAGTGCATGTGTTATGTGGCGGATCCTGGCACCTGACAGACAACTGACGGTCCCATTCTCCTTGTTCAACCTAGTGAGTTGTACATCAGTGTGCCTCACAATTGAGTCTCCTATGATTAGTACATTGGGCAAAGTGTTTTGCCTTACGGGCTTGGGTTGAGGGGCACACTGTGGTGGTGAGTTATGTGTTCTGGGGCTGGTGTTGTGTTGTGATGGTCAAGTGCGTTTCTGTCTTGGGGGTCTCTGTTGTTTGTGTAAATTTTTTTGAGAACCTCAGCGAAGGTGGGTGTATGGTTTGTGTTTCTATGTGTGGGTTGTGATGGCTGATGTTTTGGAGGGCTGTGTGTTCTATGTAGTGAGTTGCAGGTGCTGACCTTCTCCTCTTGACCAGCTAGTCTGGTCTTGATTGGAGCATGCACTGCTTCCAGTTTGGTGATATAAGTGCATCTCTCACGGGTATGAGTGCTGGGAGGTAAGATGAGAGAGGGTTGTCTGTGTACATTAGACAATTGCAATAATGTCTCAGAATGCCCAAGTGCACCAGGTTAGCAGGAGAAAGCACAGGAAATTGCCCTACAATCAAACCAGGAGGGGTCGTCATAACTAATAAGTACTGGTGTTGTAACTGCATAGGAATAGCTAGTGCTGACAGCACCTAAGTGTGCTACAATAAATGCTACAAAAGCCTGTTAAAGTGCTAGCCGATTACGGTAATCGATGTGCAAGAAGTAAAAGAACAAGCACATTCTAAGGGGAATATTGAAGAGCAGACTTTCTGGCACCAGTAATAGTTTACCTTAGCAGAGTGCCGCTGCACGGTGCACTAACACAGGCTTTTAAGCCAGAAAGTTGAACATGATGGAAAAAATGCCCAAACAGCCAATAAACTACAATTTCTGGACCAGAAACCACTCCTCTTGTGGTAGATAGGCTACCTAGTGCTTACCACTCCCACTGATAAGCTAGAAGGCATCCTTCCAACATAGAAAGATATATCGATATATCTATAGCTATATATATATATATATATATATATATATATGGTTTACAATCAAATTGTTGAAATTCAGTTACACGACAGGCTCCTCCTCGAACATGGTAGGAGTGACAGTCGGAATATCGACGTTCATGTGTACGTCCGTTAAAAAGGACTTACTCATGGCAGGGACATGAAGCATGGTTGGCAACAGCAGCTGCCAACATTAATATCGACAGAACATTGTCGATGTTGCTGTGGCGACCTTCAGACCTACTAAATATTTATGAGTCAAGGATATGCATCGCTGAAACCACCGTTTGCGGTTGTATGTAAAATTATTTATCTTATGTATGTGCATATATATATATATATATATATATATATATATATATATATAGATAGATACACACACACACACACATATATATATATATATAAAAATAAATACATACATACATATAGATATTGGTATAGCTTCATACACCTATTTATATACTAGGTGTCTTAAGGCTTCCCTTGATGGGAAGTAGCACAAACTCTAGATGGCACATATCAGTGAAAGACTTGTACAGACCAGCTCCTTTGAGCATCAACTGTAGTGCACAGTATCCTCTAGATAGGAGAACATGGATCACAGATTGCATGGCACTTCAGGGTTAGCCACTCAATGGTGTATAAATTGTGTCTAGATGATATGGTCACATTGACAAATGTAGCTAAAAAATGGGCATTGATATTTGCACGTGGATTGAGGACTCAGCCTACTCCAACCTGCACCAGTAAACCCATGCTAACAGTAGAAATGGTCTATGTGGCCCTATTAGTCAGCGTGTGAAGGCCACAAGTTCAGTAGCCCTGGGCCAATAAGCTACTGCCTGGCCTGTGTCCAGTTGCCCAGCCTGTGTTACCAGTGACAGCTCTGTTTAACCAATAAACCTTCCAAATATGAACTAAGAACTGCTACAGCAATATAGGTTCATTGAGAGGGTGCAGCTTGCAAGTGGATAACATGATGGTAAGGAGGAAGCTGACATCCTCTGTATCCAACAGATAAGATGGAAGAGCACAGCAGTAAAGCCACTACACTTGGGATGCACAGTTTACTACTCAGGGGGAGGACAGCATAGAAATGTGGGAACTGTGGTAATGCAGAGGCTTCAGAAGACAGAGAGAGATGTCTTCAAAATTAGTGTCAGACTTATAGCAGTTAGACTTCAATTTCAGAACAAGGCAGTATTCATAATCTCAACCTATGCCGCACAGCAGGGTTCTGTTAGTGCGAAAAAGTATGCATTTAGGCAGCAGTTGCAGGACCTACTAGATAAAGCAGGACAGCATGAGTTGGTGTTTTATGGGGACCTGAATGCACATATCAGGACAGACAGAACAGGATACTCTGCGTTGACAGGTAACTTGTGCCTGGCCTACAGTGCAATCTCCAACCCTACCTTAATGGAAATGCTGCACATCCGCAAGTCAAATGGCACAACAGTCACTCACTCTAGGGATCTCAACCTAGCTTGTAACATTAACAGAACATGTTGAGAGACAGACATGTCTCCCAGAGACTGCCGCGTCTCTGGAATAGACTTCTTAGCCATGTAAAACAGAGTTTCTCAATGACCTTATTTAAATGCAACCTAGATATTGGATGGGAGACCGCAAATTCACCCCTGGGGTGGAACCCATGACCTTCGTGAACAGGGGTAGCTGGTGTTGATCACAGACCCTCTGTGTTCATTAATTTGTTCTGTGATCTTCCTAAAAGCACAAACAGGGATACTTGGGATTAACATGGCTAGGCTTGTCCTAGACTTTTGCCATGGTGCTAGGGCTAAGTACTGTGTTCTGTAGCTTGTGTAATTGGATAGGTAGGGGTTCTAATCTCACAGCAGTCAACTTGTGTGTGTGTGTGTGTGTGTGTGTGTGTGTGTGTGTGTGTGTGTGTGTGTGTGTGTGAGATCATTCACTATGGAGACAATTTTGTGGGAGGTTGGTATAATGGTTAAGGTGTTTACCTTACAGACATAAGGTGCAGGGTTTGATTCTTAGGCTTAAAATTGACCACAATGGCAGTTAGCCTAGTAATTTACACACTTATGAACCTTGTAAAGGCTCTGGGGTCGCTAGCCAAGTAACGTATGAACCTATGGATATGAGGTTTGCCTAAGTCCACATGAGTGGAGCAACAGGAATAAAGAAAAAGAGGCCATTCTGGTCTACTGTCTGGTAAATGGCTTGACGGGCAACACATGGTTCAGCACTAGAGACGATCACATGCAAGTATGGCCAAGGTGCAACTCAGTTAGATATCCTCCTAGTAAAGAAAGGGCATCGGAGTATAATTCGTGATTGCAAAGTCATCTCCAGCGAACGAGTCAGCCGACAGTATAAATCACTGGTTTCCACAATCAGCTAAAAACAGTGGTTTGAGAAGGCTTTCAGATCAACAGAGGCTAGGGTGAAGACCTGGAAATTGACTGAAGAGATTGCAAAAGAATTCAAGGAATTACTCAGGGCTCTAACACCTCAGGAAAAAGAGGAAAACGGTAAAGTTGAAGATGAATGATAGTGCTTCAAAACAGCATGTGTAAGAGCTACAGAATAAATATGTGTCTGAGCCAAGTATGGAAGCAAGGTATATAAGAATATCTGGGACTGAAATGCAGAAGACCAGGAAGTCATCAAAAGAAAGAAGGAGTGCAAGAAAAAGTGGGATATAGAAAAGATAGACCAGACTAAAAAGGAATACTGAGTGGCTAACAAAGAGGCCAAGACAGCAGTTGCAGTAGCAAAGAACAAGGCATCAGAGACACTCTACCATCTTCTGGAAAGTGATTCAGCAGATGGCACAAGGAATCTCTATCAGGCTGCAAGGCAAAGACAGAGAGATAAAGAAGATAGTCATCAGACACCCTTCATAAGGGATGAAGCAACACCATGCTCACCAATCTACAGCAGGAGGAGTACTTCCAGCAGCTTCTAAATGAAGAAAACCCCTCAAAAGCTGTAATGCCCCAGACGCAGCCTCTGGTGACAGAAGAGGAGGAGCCCACACTAGAAGAAGAAGAAAGAACAGCACTAAAGAGCATGAAGTCAGGGAAAACAGCAGGCTCAGATGAGGTCATGGCAGATATGTTAGGGGAGTTTGGGAAGAAAAATGATCAAAATGTTGGGAAAGTTAGGGAAGAAATAGCTACAGACGGTGCTCACAGCTATCGAAAGAAATGCTTATCCCAGATGACTGGAAAATAAACATTTGAGTACCAATGAAGAAGAACAGAGAGGATATTTACAACTGGGGGCAGTACTGAGGTATCAAACTCCTGTCACATTCAATGTGTGAAAGTTCTGGAGAAGTTAAATGAGATATAGACAAAGAAAACTGACATTGGATGGCCATCTGCACAGGGAAACCTTAGATACTTTCTGACCAAGTCTCAGCACAGAAATAGAAATAGTAAAAAAAGCTAGTCATGTTGTCTAACTTGTTTTTCATGCTGAGATCGAATATCAATTGCCCATGTAAATTCAGACAATGAACTAGGTACTTCTCTCTGTTATTGGAATTCATTGGAAAATGGAATTCATTGGAAAAAAAGTACTGGGAGATTAATGATTTGGATGATATTATTATATTCTGAAGCTTACTTAGGCAAAAAGTTGGATTAGTCAAAAGAAAAATGTCATTGTGAAAGACCAGATAAGTAGATCAAGAGGAAAGTGCTTGAAGTTCTAGTCCTCTAGTAACTAAAGTAATGACTATCAGAAAGAGTTTTCCAAAACAAAACTTTGAGGTTAGCTAACTATCGGGGTTGAAAGAAGGACATACAATGCAAAAAATACGATTGTAAATTGGGGTAGGATCCTTGAGGGAAGGGCATTAAGTCAGAAACAACTTTAACTGAGAATGGATATAGGCCATGTTTATTGATCCACGTGTAAATTTATGACTGGATAGTTCCTAAGAAGTAATAAGATTTCTGACCCACCCTCCCTCAGATGAGTATGAGGGTTCCTAGCTGTCAATGGAATTGAAGAAAAGATGAAGTTGGTCAAAGGAACTGGATATCTGTGTAAGGCCTGCTGGACAGGTGCATTAGGATATCAGGAAGGGTTCCAGAACCATATGCTTCTCTCTGAGATAACAGCACATCAAGGGGAACCGCAACTGTGGAGGCCAGAAGTGGCTATAAAGATTACTGCCACTATGCATACTTTGCCTTTCTGGAGAAATTTCATCTTCAGGGGAGGGGGGCCTCACTGATGGACCAGAGCATCTGTCAATGCCTGTCCCTGTAGCGGGATAACAGGGAAAAAAATTTACTACAATTGGTGTTGGGTGAGGATGCAAAATGGTTACAGCAAAGCTTACTCCAGTGACGGAACAGTCTCTGTTTCTTGCGGACTGATTGTCTACTAGTGAGGCATCAGGATGTACATGGTGTGCCTGTCCATTAGACAGTTAGTCTACTTGGGGTTTTGCATTAGACAGAAATTGTTGTGTAGAGATCATCCATTTCCACATTCTCATGGCATCCTGACATCTAATAAGATAAGATTTGGTAAGATCTGGTGCCCATTGCTTGTTGATGTACTATACTTCTGCCATGTTGAATATATGGCATGGATCCTGAAAGGCCTACAATACTAGGAGGACTGCCCTCATCTCCAGTACACTGATGCGAAGACTGGGCTTCTGTTGTAACCACATTCCTTGGACTGCCTTACTTGAATAATACCCTTTTAACCCACAGCAGAACCATCCATTGTAACCATGGCCACTAGGAGGGGTAGTACAAAGGGACTTCCTTTGTTAAGATGCTAACTACCCAGCCACCAAGTCAGGTGATTCCAGCAAGCAGGTGAAACATAGAAAAGCATGTCTGTTTTAATCCCTAACTGTGACCATTGCAGCTTTGGTTTCCACTGCAATACTCTCATACAGTGTCAAGCATGAGGTGCTAATCTAACTGAGGCTGGTGTCAGGCCTGAAGTTTTTGAATATCACATAAACTGGAGGGGAAAAAGATTCAAGAGATAGCACACTATAGAATGCTATCTTGAAGGAGTTTGACTAACTTGTGTATGGTGTCCAGATCGTATCCAATAAAAACAAGATTCCATGAAGGTTTTGGCTGTGACATTGCTTGATTGATCAATATTCCTAGGGACAGACAAAACTGGAGTAAGTATTTCCTTGCTTCATTAGGGACTCCCTGGTAGCAGAGACAAGGATCCAGTCATCTAGTTAAGGGAAAATGCATATTCCCTGAAGCCAAATTGGTGCCTAAAGCTTGAGACTGATGGGTATCATTAGGTGAAGCCAAAGTCTGTGGTGGGTCTGCTTTATCTGCACATCTGGGCATAGAGGTTAATATTTCCAAGATTTCATTTCAAACACTAAGGAATTGCCTGTGGGAGTTTATGAGACCAGTAGTGAAGCAGCTCTGACAGCTAAATAAGACAGTTTCAAGAGCCCATTACCAAAGAATGTCAATCCTGAGGTCACCATGGGACCTGAAGCTTCTTTTGGCATCTAGAATTTGAATGCTGCTCTATCAGACAAGTTAAACAGGCCCAACAGGGTCAATACAAACACTGAACACTCAAAGTCCACTTCCTCATGCCTATTCACTCTCAGTATTGTTGGGGTAGGAGTCGATTTCAATGAAACAAGGAAGTCGCAACCAAGGAATCAAGTCCTCTTAAAGTCAATGCAGACATCACCAGTAAAATAATTAGCACCAAAGCTCTTGGTGCTAAAGCTGGGCTGAAAAAAGCAGCTTGAGAGTTGATGCTTGGAGGGGGGGGGGGAATCCCATCCTCCCTAGACAAAAAGAGGGATGGTATGACACCCTTCTCAATTTGAGATTGAAGAAGCCTTCATTATATGTTCAATATCATACTGCATGGAGGGGGCTTCTGGCAGACTTAATCAAATTTGTTTCTAGGGCAGAAGATGTCCTAGGTTTAGGTAACAACGCTCTCCACAGAGGAGGGTCCTGCACTACTGGGACTTCAGTAAGATGGACTCCTGGAGGGGTGGCCTGGAAGATAGCCTGTGATGGGGGTTTCTTTCTGAGGAGGCTCTGGCCTGGTATTAGTAGATGTTTGAACTGGTCTAGTAGATTGCGTCACCATCCCAGGTGTCTTGAGGGAAGAAGCCTTACTTTTTTTCTGATGGTTGATCAAGCTCCTGTTTTCTTCTTCCTTTCCTTGTCATATTTTCTGTTTTTCCCCTGTGGTAAAAGCTCTTTAAGGATCAATTTGGTCCTTCTTTCTGCAATTGTTCTGTTCGATAACCAAAGGACTTAAAAGTAACACAAGGCTATGGCTCATAGAGCTAATTTGTTTCTTAAAAACATGACTATAAGAAGATAATATAATAAGGTAGATTGAATTATACCCACTTTAAAGCGAACAACTCAAACAGAAATGGATCTCAGCATTGTCTTATAAGCCAAGAAAAGCAGTCCCTTACACAGCTTCTGGGTAAATCAGTATAACAAAATAAGCTGGATATATTTACAATTCATGCTGCTTAATTTCAAAAATTCTCATAATCTTTGGACTCACTCTGTCTTTGCACAGTTTCAGAAGGATTCATATTCATTAATGGGTTTCACCATAGCAACAGAGGCAGGTGCAAGAACATTACTTCTATGATTTATAAAACTCTTCAGTATTTGAAGAGTCACAGCATAACCTTTTTCCTAACATTTTCAGTGTGAATACCAAAGGTCAAATTATCAGAAAATGGATACCAGAATCTTTAAAAGTCTATAGTCCTACTGTCTGCAAATTAGGAGTTTTATATAGTATTAGAACACAAAAATATAACTTTTCTAATAGGTGTTCTTAGAAAAAGTAACTTACTATATTTAAAGTGCCAGAGTTACCCATGTTGCATTAATCTGCATGACTAATCCTATTAATTGGTACAAAAATTCCAAACAAAACTGGCTCAAGAATGTACCTCTGCATGACTTTACCTGTAACCCAAACTTATTCAGAGAAAGAACTCTTGATAACACATCTTACCAATATTACCAAATTACCAAACAAATGAAATGTGTTAATATCAAGTTTATATAAAGCAGAAGCAATCAGTGAGTCTGAGGGGAAATGGAAAACTTTGGTTAAGTCTAGTAAACTACATTACTGACAGCCAGTAAAGACAAGATATTCAGAGGACTGATATAAGCCTTGATCCTATCTCAGTATTCCTAAATTCACCTTGGCTTGACTGCCCTGGCCCTTTTCAAAAGGATATGTTCATCTGAGGGTGGGTATTGGCAAAGTGTAAATGGCTGTAAGACTGAATTACCTTGCATTTCTTATGATCCTATGAATATTTTGTTTTTTCCATCAAACTGCAAAAGAGTTTTGAACATCAGATGCAGTTGGTGGCATTATATTTTTTAATGATAAAGTCTATCTAGCTCTAGATGCAAAATAATTAGAAGTTATGTACCTACCATAACGTTCCATGTTAGTTGTCTTCTCTCGCCTTCTTTCTTGCTGGATGGGTTCGGAGCCGATCCTCGGCTCCGACTCGGCACTTGCTTAGCTTGAGAACTCCTTTTACCAGCTCGAGGCAACCCTATATCCCATGATGCAAGGCGGAACTACCTCAGATCTCGTTTGGTAGCTAACATACCCTGCTAAGGACTAACCTAATATAACTAGGAAAACCAAGTTCATAATAAAGGAGTCCTCTAATGAAGGTTCAGGAGGAAACAACCTGAGAAGAGGAAACTCTTCAAGATCTGTCCAGGCCAGGGGGAAGGAGGGAGGGACGCAAGAAAGAAGGCGAGAGAAGACAACTAACATGGAACGTTATGGTAGGTACATAACTTCTAAATGTTAAGTTGTCAATCTCGCCTTCATTCTTGCTGGATGGGACCGCGTCCCTAGCACCTGTATCCCGGGTGGCTCAATGGAACAGACTCTTGAGAACTGTGGAACCAAAACTGGTCCTGTCCCTAGAGGCCAAATCCAATTTGTAATGAGAGACAAAGGTATGAGGAGTGGCCCAAGTAGCTGCTGCACAAATGGTATCAATGGGTAGTCTATCCTGAAAAGCTGCAGAAGTGGATAGACTCCTGGTTGAGTGTGCTTTCGGTTTAGAAGGTAGTTGCTTGCCTCTGAGTGAATACACGTAAGAAATGGTGGAAGACAACCATCTGGATAAGGTCACTTTTGATACCGGAAGACCTTTCCTGTTTTCTGCATAGGAGACAAAAAATTGGTCTGATTTCCTGAATTGTTTTGTCCTATGCAAATAGTACCTGAGCTGACGATGGACATCCAAAAAATGAAGCTTTTGCTCCGCTTTGTCAGAATAATTAGGGAAAAAGACTGGTAAATCGATAGATTGATTAATATTAGTTTGAGAAACAACTTTGGGAAGAAAGGACGGATTTGTTCTCAAGGATACCCTGTCCTTGTGAAAGACCAAGTAAGGGGAACGGATGCAGAGAGCTTGAATCTCGGAAACCTTTCTTGCTGAAGTGACAGCCAGTAAAAATATAGTTTTCCAGGTCAATAATTTCAATGAACATGAAGCAGACAGTTCGAAGGGTGGTAACATTAAGGATGCTAACATTAAATTCAGATCCCATTGTGGAGGAGGATGTTTTATTGGCGGCTTCAGGAGAAACACTCCTCTCAGAAAGGCCTTGCATAGTCTATGTGGCATAATGTTATGATCTTGCAAGCCAACATGATACTTGGAAATAGCAGCCAGTTGAACTTTTACTGTAGATGAAGAAGATCCTGAATGAAAAACTTCAGCCAGGAAATCTAAAACAGAATGCACAGGAGCAGTAAAGGGATCAATATTTCTGGAATTTGCCCAAATGGAAAAACGTCGCCACTTGCTAGCATAAACGGTTCTGGTGGACGACTTCAAAGAAGCCACTAAGATATCTCTGACCGGATCAGAGATCATAGGAAGCCTGGCTAGGGAAGGAAGTGGAGCAACCAAGCAGTGAGGTTGAGAGAATGAATGGCCCGATGCTGTTGACCCGACTGGTGGATCAAAAGATCCGGAACTGGGTCCAGATGCCAGGGCTGCACCAGGAGGTGACGATGCAGAGACGGAAACCAAATTTGTCGAGGCCAGTAAGGGGCAATGAGAATCAACTTGGCCCTCAAAATGGTGGCTTTCTGAATGACTTGTGGAATCAAGGGAAAAGGAGGAAAAGCGTACAGAAGTCCCCGGGGCCAATCCTGGGTTAGAGAGTCTCTCAGGGGTTGGCCTGGTAGGGGAAAGAGGGTGAAAAAGTCGGGGCACTTGTTGTTTTGGGGTGTAGCAAAAAGATCGCAACAAGGTGTGCCCCACTTCAGAAAAATCTGGTCCACTATAGATTGATTGAGAGACCACTCGTGAGGCATGAGAATGGATCTGCTCAGCCTGTCCGCCAAGAGGTTGGACCTGCCGGGGATGTGCGTTGCTATCAGAAACCGATGAGAGGAGATTGCCCATTGCCAAAGTCTGAAAGCTTCTCGACACAACGGATAGGACCTGGTCCCGCCCTGCTTGTTGATGTACCAGACCACGGACATGTTGTCCGTTTGTACTGCAATAGTCCCCTTGGGAAGAAAGTGATTGAGGGCTTGCAACGTTAAAAGCACTGCTCTCATCTCCAGGACATTTATGTGCAGATGGTATTCTATGGGTTGCCACGTCCCGTGGACCATCCTGCCCTGATAATGCCCCCCCCCACCCGATCAGAGAGGCATCCGTAGTAACTGTGGCAACCGGAGGAGGGGGAACAAATGGTCGGCCCTGATGAAGAAGAGGGGAAGATATCCACCAGTTCAGATGAGTCCTGCACGATTGTGTGACTAAGATTTCGTGACTCATTGGAAGACTGTGGAACGACCACTGAGTGAATAACATCCACTGCAGAAGACGCATGTGGAAGCGAGCCAGTGGTAGAAGAACAATGGCCGCAGCCATAAGACCTAGAACCTTTAGTATCAATCTGGCTTTGACTTTGCTGCTCTGCAATAAAATCCAAACGTATTTTTCGATGTCCAGAATTCTCTGATCTGTTAGTCTGGCTAACATTTTGACGGTGTTTAATTCTGCGCCTATAAAGGTGATAGACTGGCAAGGCCGCAGAGAAGATTTTTCGAAATTCACTGAAATTCCCAAACTCTTGCATAGCTGCAGAGTGTAGTCTCTGGTCTGAAGAAGCTGACACCTGGTGGTGGCGGAGAGGAGCCAGTCGTCTAAATAAGGAAACACCTGGAATCCTTGACGTCTCAGATGAGCTGTGACCACTGCCATGCATTTGATAAACACTCTGGGGGCTGAAGTGAGACCAAAGGGCAGGGCTCTGAATTGATAATGACTGGTCCCTAGCCAAAAGCGGAGAAACCTTCTGGAGCGCCTGTGAATCTTTATGTGATAGTACGCGTCCTGAAGGTCTATCGAGCACATCCAGTTGTCCTTGCCCAGAAAGGGCAGAATGGACTGAAGCATGACCATCCGGAATCTTGCCTTCTTGACAAATCTGTTTAGACTGCTCAGGTCTAATATTGGTCTCCAATCTCCCGTCCTTTTGGGGACCAAAAAGAATCTCGAGTAGACGCCGGATCCTACTTGGTCTGCGGAACAGTCTGGGCGGCTCCTTTTTCTAGGAGCTTTGAAACCTCCTGTTCTGCCAAATCCCTTTGACCGGGTGAGATGTCTGGAAGGGATTGTTGAGGTACGGGATACCTTTCGAAGGGGATTTTGTAACCCTCGGATATGATCGACTGTACCCACATATCTTGTGAAAGGGAACGCCAGGCTACTGGGTACAGCGAAATCCTTCCCCCGACTGCCTCCAAGGGTGGACAGTCGGGCAACACCTCAGGGGTGCTGAAAGGGCTTCTCAGGAAGAGACTCCCTGTTGCCCTGGTTCTGAGGACCCCCTCTGCCCCTAGGGCGGCGTCTATTATTGTTACCCCCTCTGCCTCTGGGGGTAAACTGACCACGTGTGTCCGGCGCAGCTCCTTGGGCTTTGCGGAACCACATCTTCCCTCCCTTCTGACCCTTGGGATAGGGTCTAGAAGGGGTGGAAAAATGGACTCCAACGGCAGAAAGAGTTTTGCCGTCCTGCTCACACCTGGTCAAGGTTTCCTTCACCTGAGGTCCGAACAAAGCCGAACCGTCAAAGGGGGTATTGGTGAAGGATGCCTTAAAGGGGTCCGCAAAATTACAAAGCCGCATCCAGGCTTGACGTCTAAGAGCCACTCCTGTGCCTGCGGCCCTGCTCGCTCCATCGGCTGCATAGGATATGAGCCGCATGGAGGAGTTGGTTAAGGAATTCAGGATTGCTAGCTGTGAGGCAATCTTTTCTTGAGCCCCAGCAGCAGAAGGATCTTGGACCACTTCACCTAGTTCCTTGAGAATATCTCTTTGAAGCCTGGTGAAGTGACAAAGGTAGTTCAGCGAACGCATAGCAAAGGTCGCTGAAGAAAACATCCGCTTTCCATACCTGTCCATGGTCCTAGAATCTTTGTTAGGAGGATGGACAGGTACTGAAGGATCCGCAAGTTCCTTCTTGGTGGCCGCCGCCACCACCATAGCATCCACAGAGACGCCCTTGGACAGAAACTGCTTGTCTGTAGGGGCCGTAATAAATTTTGATGGTCTCTTGGGGACAGGTTCCACAGAATCTGGAGCTGCCCACGCCTTCCGAGCCACTACCTGCATAAGTGGGTTGAAAGGCGGAGACACCCAGGAGGTGGAGGGTCGGGATCCAAAAGCCTCCAGGTATACCGACTCATCCTCGGAGGGGTCAATGGAGGGCCAATTCCCCCTCTGTTTGAGGAGCTCAAGGATGTCTGAAAAGGAGACATCCTCAGAGGGGGATCATGGGGAACCCTCCGACTCATCTAAGTCGGTATCAGATGTAGTAGACTCAGGGAGTCTGTGTGTTTCCTCTTACACGTCCTCTTCCGAGGGGTTCCCCTGCAGGGTCAGGAGAAACCTCGGAAGAGGAAGATATTCCCAATGGGGAAACCTGGGGCGATGGATCCCTGGGCCTGAGAGCAAGAGGCTGGCAAGAGGCGTCTACAGGCACGAAGAGGGAGGAGCTAGAGGATGGACCGTTGACCTGGCTCAGGTGCCAGGACACTCCTCATCACCTCAAAGGCTCCCCTCCCGGGAGGCCGGAATATTCCCGTTCGAGGAAATAGGAATTCCGGCTCCACTGAGAGGGAAGGCTCGAGGCGATGTCGGTGCCGTGCTTACCAAAGCCGAAGCCCCGAGAGGGAGAGCGGGGTCGGACAAGGGTCCGATGCCACTAGCCCCCTCGGAGCCGACAAGAAACTTCGGCGACGGATCCCTCCAAGGAAGGTCTCAAGGAGGAGATTGGAGCCGAAGACGACGGAGCCGGAAAAGGATGTATCAGCTCCGGTGCCGACACAGTCGCTGTCCCGAGAAGCTCCGGCTCCGAACTCTGGTGGGGAGTCGGAGGAGGAAGTTCAAGGGGTGAAGCAATAGCCGAAGTCTGCTGAGACGGGCTATGGAGCATTTGGGCCAGTGCCTGCGACTTCAACAGCCTGCTTACCACCCTCTCTAAATCGTGGTCAGACAGCCTGGAAGATCTCAAAGATCGGCTCCGATGACTCCGCTCCAACAAAAGAGGAGACCCCGGAGCCGAGTGGATAGATTCCAAAGAAGGGGACCGAGATCTCTTCTTGGATGAAGTCATCGGTGCCGACGTCCTCTGGGTTCCAGATGGAGCCGAAGGCTTCTCGGCTCCGATACTGGATAATATGTCGGCTCCAGCCGGAGCCGACAAGGCAACAGCAGATTGGGTGTCGGAACCGATCGGAACCGACACTACCTGAGAAGAAGAAAGATCGGCTCCGGCCGGAGCCGATCTCGACTCCGAAGGAGTCGGAGCCACCGGGGAAGGCTTGGAAGCTGTAGCCTGACCCTTAGATGGCTTAGAAGGTTTACTGGACCCAGGTTTAGTGGGTGAACCTTCCGGCTTTAGTAAGCCACAGAGGATTAACTTATTCCTCCTTTCCTGCAGGACTCGCTGGCTAAAAGAGTGACACAAAGCACAGGAGTCCTGCAGGTGTAAAGGCCCCAGGCAGTAAACACAAGAAGTGTGACCGTCTGTCAGAGACATTTTCTGACAGCACGAGTCACACTTCTTGAAGCCCGAGACCTTTACCTCCTTAGACATAGTCCAAGAAAAAGAGTAACAAAATACTCACACACACACCCCAAAACAGTCACACAATTAATCCCACAAACACAGACACACAGATAGGGATTAATAAGGGAGGCCTAGGCCTAACTGAAATTTTTAAACTTTTTATAAAAAAGTAAAAGTTTTTAAATATATGGGGAATAGGGTGGATTGTCTGAACACTACACACTATAAACTAGGAAAAGGGGAAGATAAACCCTGACTAAGCTGTTTGAAAAACTCAAACTTACCTCAGCTGGCAAAAAAGGAGACCTCTTCGCAAAGCGGCAAACGAGATCTGAGGTAGTTCCGCCTTGCATCATGGGATATAGGGTTGCCTCGAGCTGGTAAAAGGAGTTCTCAAGCTAAGCAAGTGCCGAGTCGGAGCCGAGGATCGGCTCCGAACCCATCCAGCAAGAATGAAGGCAAGATTGACAACTTAACATTCACTATTAAAAAGAAGAAGAGATCATTTGTCCTTCAACAACTACAGAAATTGATGCCTTAATGATATTGTTCATAAAGTGGACTGTCAGTATACACTGAGGAAGGGAAATATGAGACTGTGTAGCATAAAATAAAATGCATGATGTTACTTCTGGCAAAAAAAAAAAAAAAACCATCAGTACGGTATCACAGCAACTACGTTATACCTTTCCCCTATGCATAAAGTAGGATTTGTAAGATTATACCACATTGTTTAGACAAAACTACTGAAGTGCTTCCAGGAACAGAACACTTCACAACTTTTCAGAAAAGCTAGGCCAGACAGTCTATCAGGATGGAAATACCCAAGTCGCTTTCTTCAAACCAGTAAATAAATACAGACCACTCCCCCCAGTTAGGCTTAAGAGCCAGGAAAGGTTAAGCAAATTACTTACATATGCTGACATACGAGTGACTTCTCCATAAATACAGGAGTACCTTGCCCCTACCCTTAGCTATGCTTTGAAATTACTTGGAGTCCTCCTTAGTGACCAGCATATCCTCCATGAGATTACACAATGACACAATGTGTCGTTTCTCTGCTTATGCATATTTATGTTTTTAGACAATGGGAACTAAATATTTCCTTATATTCCCCAAGACCTTTCAATCTGTGAACATAAACTAAAGTAGTGGAATATCTCATCTCTAACAGTGAGACTTAGATGTTGGGAAAAGTCACATACACACAATTTTACCTAAAGATGACCAATTCCACAAAATAACCAATAAATATATAAATAAATAAACAAGCACTTTGATAGCTTATAGGAACAAAGAGTTTCATAGATTACCAGATTTTCATAGGATGTAGAAGAATATTTCTGCTCTAACATTCACTTAAAATAGTTATTCTTTATGTATTTCATATTTATGTTCAGAAGAAGATTTCAAGTAGGTGGATTGGAGTATAGTACAGAGGCTAAAAAGGATGTGATGAAAATATTTTACGGTCCTCTTTACAGAGGATTAAAAGAAGGAGTAACAGCAATAAAGGATGGGAGTTCAACATAAGAAAGGCTAAACAGGATTATAAAAAACAGGATATCTGTTTTGTTACCTGCTATGCCAATTTCCTGGATGGAGTAACCAGGATCCATAGGCAATACTGGCATATTGTTACCAGTTATGACATCTTGTGGAGTATTTTAAATGTAGTTTAAACGTTTCCTGTAGAAACTCTAATATTGTGGATAAAATAATACACTCAGGGACTGTTGCTTGTTAAGACAGTGTATGAAATAGTTTATTTTAAGGGCTGTTCAGCTTGTAAGTAAAGAAATGTTAATTTGCATCATATTACTGATGGCCATTGTTTTAAATCTCTTGGAATAGTCATAAGACACTGTAACGTATGATGTCCCCTTATGATTTATACTATATAGGGTACCATAAAGCGCATCAGAGATATTGAGAATTCTGTTCCATTCAGCACTGTTGCTGATCACTTCAAACAGAAATTAATCAGCGCTATGAGCTTTTGAACTTATGTATTCTTGTCAAAATATTAACTTAGATTTCTCTGATATTTATTTAGAAAACAATTCAGCTGAAAGGTTTAAATGACTCATTTATCAATTTTTTTAGAATAATTTGTCAGCACTTATTTATGCATTTAATGATTTGTAAGTGTTTGTATTTGTTTATTTAAAATATTCAAAATGTATCTTTTGTAAATGGACTTAGGAATGAAGTTAACTGAATAACCAAAGTATTACTTAACACATCCCTTCCAAGTGGCTTCTTCTGGAGCTCTGTGGCTTTTTTTTGTGATTTGTTCAGTATTTGTCAGAACCTTTTGAAGACGAGTAGCCGAGGCAACAGTTCTGTGTTTTATTGTTTTGAATAAAAGTTAAGCTGTGTGTTTCTAAAGACTGCCACAAGTGTTTATTCATATGCTAGGAACTTCTAATAAGTTAAGGAGAGAAAGAGATTCTGTTGATACTACCAAAAGAAGTATTCAGCTTAACTAACAAAGAAGACAGAGCAGGGAGCTTGAGAGTGTTTTATATATATATATATATCTATATATATATATATATCTATATATATATATATATATATATATATATATGGATATTTATATATATATATATCTATATGGATATTTATATATATATATATATATATATATATATATATATATATATATATATATATGGATATATATATATATATATATATATATATATATATATATATATTTATACATATAAATATCTATCTATATATATATATATATTTATACATATAAATATCTATCTATATTAAATATACACACACACACACACACACACACACACACACACACACACACACACACACACACACACACACACACACACAGACAAACATATAAATGCGTGTCTCTCACTTTAGTCGAGTAGCCCATACACTGATCTTGAAAACATCAACCCACAAAAGGTTGACAAAGGTAATGGCAACATATTACTATACATATGCAGAGAAAGAACCTCAATACACGTAACCAATAATATTGTTTTTTACAGGGGGCAAGCCCCCTCGTACCCCTAATGGAGAGAGGGCAGCATCCCCTGCTAATTATATAGGAGGCTGTGCCCCCCCACCCCCCTGCTAATTATATACAGAAACTCCGAGATCGCACTGCAGTGATGAAATGGGTACATTTCCTGATCCCACTGTACAGCAATCTCAAAGTATAACATCGACCTCACAACACTGAATGCACACTATAATTTGCTGTTGTGGTGTCGACCATTTTCATTTTAGCCTTCCATGAACAGGAAATTAGCCTTTCGACTATCCCAGTCCGACTGAATGCCATCCGAAATTTTGATAGTAAACTATATATATATATATATATATATATATATATATATATATATATATAGGTTCATAGGTTCATAGGTTGATACTAGGCTATCTGCCCTAGGGCATTTACAAGCCCAGCCAGAGTGTATTTGGCTTTCGCAACTCTTTTTAGATTAGTTGACTGTGCCTCTGTATAGTAGGTCACAGAAGATAGCCCATTTACGGTTAGTTTACCGTGCCTCTGTCTAGCAGTGACACAGAAGAGATCCCAGGGGTAAATTTACAATCTCCCATCCAAACATCAAGATTCTTCTTGAAGAGGGTCATTGAGGGGCTCTGTCTAACATGGACTGGGATTTTGTTCCAGAGTGAGGGGAGCCTCTGGGATATGAATCTGTCCCTCCAGCATGTTCTCTTTATTTCTATGTTGAGGTTTAAGTCACTAGAGCGTGTAGCTCTGATGGATTTGGATTTCTTGAGTTGGAGCCTGTCCATTAATTCTGGGTTGGACATGGCTTTATACGTCAGGCACAGGTCACCTCTGAGTAGGCGGTAAGCAACTGAGTAGAGCTGGAGTTTCGTTAGCCTAACTGCGTAGGGCATCTGTTTGAGTCCCTTGATCCTCTTGGTGAGGTACTTTTGGGGTCTTTCCAGTTGCAGCAGGTGTCAGGTAAGGTACATCCCAAATGGGGCATTGTATTCAATTATGGGCCTGATGAGTGATGAGTAGAGGGGCACAATGACCTCTCTTGATCTAGATGTGAACCCCTTCATGATAAGGTGGGATATATAGAATATCTTTCTAACCACTTTGGCAATGTGATTGTCAAAGGAGAGATTGCAATCTACTTGGGTCCCCAAATCCCTAATTACTTCTTCTGTACTTAATGGAAGACCACCTATGTGGTAATTTGTGGGCACTTTGTTTTTCCCAAAGGGGATGACTATGCACTTTTTGGCATTTAGCTTTAGGCCATGGCTCTGGCACTAGTTATCCGTCTCTGTGAGACCTTTTTGGAGGATGCTTGTGTCAGCCGTCAAGTCGATTATGGCCCCTAGTTTGCAGTCATCTGCAAACTTTGTCAGCCATAGTCCTCCTGTGTTAGCCTGTACCTCAGAGAAATATATACCGAACAAGAGAGGTCCCAGGACTGAGCCTTGTGGGACGCCATTTGTAACTGGTTTAGAGTCTGACATGGCACCTGCAAATCTGACCATGTGGGTTCTATCCCTAAGCCAGTTTGCAACCCATCTTGCGACATAGGGGTTGATATTTAAGTTAGTGAGCTTATTTATGATGCCCGAGTGGGGTATTGTGTCAAAGGCTTTTGCAAGGTCAAGACAGGCTGTGTGGACTACCTTCCCTTCGTCTATGACCTTGGTGATGTTTCAAAGAAATCGACCAGGTTCAAGAGGCAAGGTCTGCCCTTAACAAAGCCAAATTGGGTAGGATCCAGAGTCTGGAGGTTCCCAATGTCTTTGTTTATGAGTTCCATGATGATACGCTCCATAGCTTTGCAGACCAGGCTAGTTAGGCTTATAGGGCAATAGTTTCCGGGGTCTGTTGTGGCACCACCTTTATGGGGTGGGACCACTGTTGCTGTACGCCATTCTTTGGGTACATATTCTGTTGTAAGGCTGAGACTGAATAGTGATTTTAAGTGAGGGTTCAGTTCTTCTTGGAGCTCATGTAAAACGCAGCTCGGGACACCGTCGGGTCCCATTGATGCTGTGTTTTTTTGCTTTGGAGAGGGCAGCTCTCACCTGTGCATCTGTGATGTTAGGGAGGCTACACTCTGTTGGGATAGTCATTTGCTCATTTGGGGGGTAAGGGGGGGAGAAGTTTGCACTGAACCTGTCTGCCAAGATGTTGGCAATGTCTGTGGGTTCAGTGTATTTTTTGTCATTTTGCACTAACTCAGAGCATATCTGGGAGTTTCCACCCAAGTTTCTGACATAACTAAAGAAGGCCTTGTGATATATATAGATATATAGATATATATATACATATATATATATATACATACATATATATATATATATATATATATATATATATATATATATATATATTGAATGCATCCAGTAACATGAATATTTGCATTTTAAAATAAGAAGCGTTATATACATTGTAACTAAGTAGTCATTTCATAGTGGCACAGTTTTTGTAAACAGTACCAGCTACTGGTGTGACAAGTTCACTGACTGGAAAATAATTGAACAGGATGTTATTATTTGGCTAGTAGGAACTTGCCATTGGAACAGTATGTATAAAATTAGTCATCTGAAACAGCAAACTATAATATGCAAGACTTAATGCTGTAATGTGAAAAGTTTTACCTGTGCACTGTCGGTTTGAGCAGGTCAGCCTTCCCTTTATGCAAGTGCTATGGAAACAAAGACATGCAGAGACATAAAAGTTAAACGGGTAAGTTAGATGTACAAAACGTGAGGTGTTACATAATCTAGGTAACATTACATGTTGAAATTGCAAACATACACTCATATAAGGATGCCTCTTTGACTCACAATGGATAAATAACGTAATCAATCAATCAATCAACCATTTTAAGAGTCAGTAAACTGAACTTATCTCTGTGATACAATTATTTTACAATGCATTCAACTTATTACATTTTTAAATGACTAAAGCATTTAGTGGACAATTCTGTAAATTAATTGATGCTTTACTACAAGAAGTTTGTATTCTTTTTGTATTTCAGTGATAACATTCCGAATAAGACAGCATCTTGCAACCTACAGGAAATACAACAAAATAATTTTTGCTTTTCAAGAGATACTTTACTACCAATACAGTAAGATAACATAATGCATGTTTGTACAGAAGTAAATTCTCAACCTGCCCTAGCAGACTTGTGGCAGCTCAGATTACATTTTCAGAAAAGAAAGGAGAACTTAAAGTACAAAAACTCTCAGAGTAGCTAAGTGAATCAGTAATAAGGGTTCCTGGCTTAATACTATTGCACTGGTGAGTGATACGCTAAATGTTGATCATTGCAGTCTAATTGGCTTGTGCAGGAAAGAGTGATATTGTGCCTTCTAGGGGATTTCTCATTTCTGCAGAGATAGTACAGTCTCTGAGATGATATTTATAAGTAGCAGGGTTTTGGAAGCACTATCCCACTCATGGGGGCTGCAGAGGGGTGTTTTTTTTTTCTGATTTTGTAATCTTGACTGTGGATCGCAGTTGGATGATTTCAATAGACTGTGATTGATGTTTTGTGCAGCAATATTTTCTTCTGATTTTCATTGGGGAGTCCTTGTAAAAAGTACTTTAATGCGGATACTGTATACATAAACTCATTTGCTGAAAGCACCACCAAAGTTTTATCTATACTAGTGTTTGAGATGTTTTCTCCCCTGGCCTCCGGTAAAAACGGGTACCTCATGACCCAGTCTGACTTTCCAGGTAAACAAATGTCAAATAAATAAATAAATACTGGAAAGGAGTATTGTACAATGATTAAGAGACGAGGCTATAAAGCCAATGACTTGGGTTACAATCCTACCACCATCCACATGCATATTTGTTATACAACTCTTAGCAAGTAACTTATTTTTATTTCACTCCTGCCTCTTCCCTGTAAAATTACCAAATTCAAAAATGAAATGAATGGAGTAAATACAACTGCCTGAGCTGATTATAAGGTGCGACTGAACAGTGCAAAACACTAGCTCAGCAACATGCAAGTAGCCAGGTGTATGTGTTACCTGTACAGTAATTTAGTGCAGAAAGTCCCTATTCACATATAGCACTGAACTGCTTTCTGCTGGGGAATGTTATGCAAATTCACAAGAAAAAAGCTAGTTTATTTTTTATTTTGGAGTTACTTGTGAGACTTGATTTGTAAACACAATTTTATTTAGTACTTAATTTGTTTTGTTGACCGTGCTGGCCCTGCTAAACTTACAGATTGTTTTCAGGGACACCTAAATTGCTATTTATACAGATTGGGGTAATTTAGACAAGATAATGGAGAAAGTTCATCACTCTTTTCAATCAAGTCACTTATCCAGACTATTAATAAAACTGATGGAGAAGGCTTTTGTATTGCTAGGCAAAAATCAAAAAGGTATGTTGAAAAGCATGGATTAGCAGCTTTTATATTTGCTAAATACCTTTTACTTAGGGGAAAAAAGAGGTCTTTATTTTAGCCAAACAGCTAGTGCAAGTGTAAAAGGTTATTTAAATAATGCATATAAAGCAATATTATTTATTTTTTACTTAACATGGGGCAAAAGGTCATTCTATTAAAGTATGATAAATAAGTCAAAACAAAGTATATAGTGCTAAAAGGGATCAATTTTCTATTTTCAGAAAAAGCAAGGATGTGCAGAAACCTGCACAATAGTATTGACATCAAATAAATAGTGGTAATGGAAAACTGATTTTAATAATAATAATAATAATCAATAATGAAGATGAAGAATAATAAACTGAAATGTTTTGAGGTAAAGAAAACAAACCACATACTTGTTTGTGAGGATGTTCCCAGAGAGTGAGTGCAGGTTGTGATTGCCTGCTCACGTACTAAGACATCCTGCGTGGTACTCCATCAAGAATTGAGACGTAAAGCACTGACTGCTCACCAACTTGAATCAGTCTGTATTGAAATGAGTCCTAATTAATTCCACTTCTGGCATTCATCTTTGGAGACCCCTAAGGAGTTGGGGGGTCCCTTCTAAGAAAGGAGTGTGGAACCTCGTGCTCCTCTTGCTGAGAATTTGATTAATATAATCCTTCATATGTGGGTCAGTTCTCTTTGGCCTACAACTACAAATCTCACACCAAGAGCACCTTATCTACTGCTTCTTCATCAGAGGATTACTCTTTGGTAATAGCCTTTATAAGTTGAAGGAAGAGTTTCACTGGGAGTCCAAGGAGTACTCAGAGCCCAACTTAAATACAAAACCTTTATGGATATGTCTAAGCCCAAGGCACTTGCTGTTCCTCCAGTCCTGGACATTACGGAAGATTTGCTCAGTAATACATATTTGGAACCAGGTTCTCTTTTCCCTGCTCCTGGGAAGACTGATCACTTTGAGTCAAGGACTGCTACAAGTGCTTATACAAAAAAAAACAGCAGTGGATCCATCAGTGATGTTCATGAATTCCAGCAAGGAATCATTTTGGCTCCAACCAGAAACCCCAGTTTGAATGAAATCACAAGTGGGTAATTTCTCATAAGATATATAATTATTCACATTAGTTAAGGATTCACATTCAGAATCACTTTCAGACATGAATACATATGCAAAAAATACTGAAAATATTAGAAACAAGTTCTCATAAGGGGGTACTTATCTTTTCTCTGGGAGCAAGCCATCTGATGGATTAACAATGCTGAGAACCAAGAGAGAACCATCAGACTGTTGAAGACTGTATCAGTCAATGTCCCTTTTATATTATCGATATTGTTACAATGTAGTGGAAATGAGTCAGCAGGGAAAGTAGAGTTTTTGGCACTTGAGCTGACTGTAGGCCACCAGCAGGCAGGATATCCCACAGATTAAGACTGCAAAAAATGTATAGTACAATAAACACCCAGAGTGCCTCGTCAAAGGAATTTCATGGAGGGAGCTTGATCCAGACTCTGGAAAACTAACAAATTACTTTTCTGCTTTGTTAAAGGGGGTGATAAGACAATTGCTTGGTAAGTAAAGATCGTGGAAAATGAAATGGGTGAATTTAGTGAAGGAAGCAAGATGTATGAAATAGGTGAAGATAGTACAATGAACAACAAAAGTGCGTGATTAAATAAAAGACAAAACAATCAAGAAAAAGTAAGTCTTCATTAAGGGTAAATATTTTAAGGGAAAAGTACATAAAATAGTTTGCTATGGCATTACAAAAACAAGTGAACCAGAAAGTCTAATTTACCTGGATATTAATTTAAGTGTTAATGTTTTTAAGAGACTTCAAAAAGAGTAGCGCAGGGGTAATACTGTTTTGCTGGCAGTAAGGAGAAATCCTGGGGAATAATATTAGGTGTTAAAACTGGAAATTGTTAATGTTGTTTAAGTAAATTCAAATTTTCATTTTTTTTTCAAACTCTGTTTTATTAAACTGATATACTCCAAGGCATGAAAAAAATGTGAAAAAAAATGAATAAAAGTAAAGTTGACAATTTCATAAAATGCTTTGGATGGAATAAATCAGAAAGTTGCAAAAATATTAAAATGGAAAATCAAATAAAGTAGGTGGAGAAACACGTTCAAAGAGAATACTGAAATTGCGATACAGTCATTAAAGTAATGGGTGCTTATTTCACCTCAAAATAAGATACAAAGAGAAACCCTTTAGGAAGCACAAAACTATACATATGGTCCTTCATGCTACTTTAAGGACTACAAAGTATGATAAACACCAATCTCTACCTCAGATACACTACAAAAAATGGTATGAGATGAAACCTTCTGGAGAAAAATGTTCAAAAGAATTGAGAGAGTCTGCAGTTTAATGTCATTTTTAAAGAAGCAAAATGGTGGAGTTAGTGAAGATGCATCTAATTAAGGAAGATGAAAATGAGAGATTTAGTGCTTTTGCTAACAATATCTGAATTTGATATATAGCTTAGGCAGCAGTTTAAAACAAACATGAAGCTGTATATTTCAGAATTACTGAGATGATATTGCTAAATGAAGACAGTACAGTAGATTTATACACATAATTCAAGGATTGTTTAACTGATATTTGAGTGCACAGCACATGAAGGGAGAAGAAAGATGAAAGACAATAAATAAATCATTGTCAGAATTAGATAAATGTCTGCAAAGCTTAAATCATTATTTCACCAAACAGGGTATAAGGAGAACTGGTAGCACATAGCAATGCGTGACACTACAAAGATGTCTCAAATGTATGCTTTCTGAATATTCTTTAGCATGGAGAACTTACATTCCTATTCAATAATGCTTGGTTAATACTCACCAGTAAGTTTCATACTGTGCCTGCTCAGCAGCTGCCAGATGGCAAACACAGTCTTTTATCTGAGCACTCATTTACTCATTTATCTAAATACTTCATAAATAGGCAAGACAAACAAAACAGTAGGAGTGCCACGCACTTTACTCGGCTGGAATTTGTCCACAGTGTCTTGTTTTTTCTTTGGGGGGTGCTTGTGAAGACTTAAAAAAATGTGGAAAAATCTGGATAAGAAGAGGTTAAGTGATGTTATTAAAAGGTGTAAATAGTTTTAGGGACGGGAGAGTTCCTATATGAAAGGAAAAAAAAATCTGGTACCACTTTTGCTCATGTTTTAGTGTCTCATCAATGGTATTTTAAAAATAATGGTTGGATTGTTATAAGACAGCAAAACTTTAGTAAGGCAGTTTTATTATCCAAAGTAAAGTGTTAAGTGAACAACAGGGTACACAGTTGGGGTATCACAGGTATCTGGCTCATGGATACTCATGCAGTCCCTCAATGCCATGCTAGAGCATGTGGGGGACTATATGTGGTTTCATCTTACTACAGAGAAGACACCTAACACCATATGAGACATTTATGACATAGTCAGTTTCCCTGAACTAGTGAGGGTCATACACGATACCCACACTGAATTAATGAAGAAGATGCATTAACTGTAAAGGTTACAACCCCATCAAATTCCAGATGGTCTGGTCTATAATGCCTAAGGTATAATTTATGTGTCTGCAGTTTACCCAGACAGTACCCATGATTACCACATATGACACCTATATCAGTGGTTTTCAAAGGGTGATTTTCCCCACCAGATGAAGGTGGGAGCAGTACACTATGGCACTGATCAACAGTCAGTGGCTGGCTCTACATATATACAATGCAATAAAAGTGATGCATTTAAACCTACAACCAGGTTGTACTCATGTAAGCACAGACTGGCCACAATGTGCATCAGACCAAGGCTTCCTTAGAAGCAAAGCAGAGAGGGCGCAGCACAGTTATCACCCTTTGGACAGCTGTGGGGAGGATCACGGTGTGTACTGTCTTCCATAGGAAAATGTGTGCATGATATTCTAACTGATCTAAACTTTACACTGTGCATGTAAGATGTGGTGTCAGGAGGATCCTAAGGTAAACTTCCCATTCTCACCACAGGTTCTGCTCCAAGCATGGACATGATTAATAACTAGCTCTGACCTAAGGGATGAGTTTTCACATTGTTAAATTCCAATGAGCTTTGAGCCTCATCATGCTGTGAAAAGTACCTACACAAGAAAATCTACAGTTGTGATAGGCATGGTTCTGAATCCTTGGGTAACATATGAAAAAACTAATACTGCAGAAAATATGCATAATTAAAAATGAAAGAAGGGTGTAGCATGTCCTTTGGAAAACAGCAGAATACAGAGAAAAATAAGACAACAATTTCTTTTATAAAAAGGGAACATAAGCAATTCAGTGAAGAATACAGAAATATCATTACAAATTAACTGTGGAAGTTATCAGAGTACGTGAAATTTAAAGAGCAAAAGGGCACAGACAGAGTAATAAGGAGAGCTTAGAAATGGAAAGTTCCTGGTGTTAATAGTGTACCATATCAGGAGCTAAATGATTAGTAAATTACATCCAAAAAGGGCTTTGTACTCAATGACGGGTCAGTATGGAATACAAGGAGGTGATTGTTTATTATATGACAAAGAAGTTTTGAATAGTTGTATGGATAAATTTAAGAAGGAAATATGGTTAATGAAAAGAGTAATAATGCAGAAGATGTTAGTGTAAAAATTACACAAGGGGTGACAAAACAGATGTATTTTGTTACTACATGCAATTTATTTAGTTCACAGTTGGTGGTGCTAGTAAAATTTCATTGGGGCTATTTAATCACTTTGAAAGATTTTTGGGAAATGCTTATGTCAAAACCCTGGTATCTCCTATAAGAGAGGGATAAATATGAAGGACATTTTGGTTCATGGAAAATTTATTTCTTCAGTTAGACCCCTAGTGGAAATGGCACAAATGCGGACTATACCCTATAGGGATTGTTCTGAGTGTAAATATGTACTGAGAAGTTTTCCCAAGATTAATGGTAAAAAGTTTTTAGTACAAGGCAAATATGGATGTGAAACAAAGGGTATTATATTTGCATTAAGGTGTCCCTGTAACAAGTTTTACATAGGAGAAAGCAAAAGAACAATTAAAGTCAAAGTTTCAGAGCATGTGAGGGACATTAGTAAGGGTAAAAAAGAAAGTCCTACAGCTGAACATTTTAAAACCTTCCATAATGGCGAAGTTGGGGGTTACAGGGTACTATTTTAAATTATTGCATAAAGAATCTGTATACAGACTAAAATTTGATAGGTTGATTCCAAATGGTTTAAACATTGAGTGCAATTGGAGATTTTTTTAATGGCATGTATTTAAGTGTAAATCATTTAATGGGAGAGAGTATTTAAGGCAGGTTGAATGTACAGTGTTTCACTCATTGAAGGCTTTTTAGCCAAAGCACTAGAGGCAATAAAAGAGTTTGCTGTGGATTTCTGCCTTAGTGTTTTTTTTTTGTACTACAGTGTTGCTGTACTGCAATAACATAGTCTGAAAGTAAGGCATAGTATGGGAAGATGCATTACCAAAATAAAATGGCATGAAGAAAAAAAATTAATAAGATATCTGGCAATTTGATTTGGGGCAATTGTTCTTTTAAGGATGGTTAAACTTCATTTTTTATGATGTACATTGATTTGTGTGTATGTTATAAGTTAATAGGGGATGGGGTGTTCTGACAACGTATTTATTTTTTGTTTGATGTTTCATGGTTTTCATTAAAACAAAAAGTCTTGGAATGTGACATAGGTTCAAATGGAGATAAGAAAAAAATGTTTAAAAAAGCCTGCCAAGCATTAGTGCATGCATGTAAAAAAGTTGGAAATACACATTCAAAAAACTGTTGTGTAATAAATTGGAACAATAGCTTTTTTTATGATAATGGCTACTCTATCCATAATATATTGGAATGTAAACACAGCCTTACAGGTATAGACAGAAGGGAATGAGAATTGAATTATATTCAGAAATACAGAGTACAAATAGCAATGCTGCAGGAGACACACTTGGAAAAATGAGCATGTGAATTTGACAAAGACAGGATTTCAGGATGGATAGTCAGCAGAATATCAGGAACAAAGGAAAAGGTGAACAATTATATTAATTGCTGGAGGGACTCCAACAAAGACAGAAGAGGGAGAAAAAGACAATTATATATTTATTTATTGATGTTACATTTGTTTACTGGGAATGTCCAACTGGGCCAGAATGGTCCTTTTTCAGCGGACGCCCAGGGAGAAGAAATAAAAAAAAAAAACAAATTAAAAATATAGTGAAAAAAGTTACATACCACATAGAGTAAAATATATCACAGAAACATAGGTAGATACAGATACAAAAAAACTGCATAACAATATATAAGAATCTAAAAAGAAAAAAATGTGTTTACTTATTCCAGTCCAGCAATGGTAGATTTGTGGGAGTAACAGGCTATTAGCAATGGAGGAGGATTATACTGGCATGTATTGATATTCCAGCAAAAATTGATATTATTGAGCTTAAGAAAAATTTAAGAGAAATAGTCAGCTTTCAGCAGGAAAGATTACTAAAAGGTGGAGGCTGTAAATTGATTTGCAATAGTGAGCATGTATAAGGGAGACATAGAAGGAAAAATTTAACAAAAGAGGGTAGATTTCTGAAGAAATTTATATAAATATATGGTATGGAAGACATGAATTCAGTAGTAGGAACTCAGAAAGAATGTACTTATTATTCCCCAAGGTAAAATAATTGGGCTAGACTGGATAGAAATTATATTTATTTATTTAACGTTTGTTAATCATGAATGTCCGAATTGGAACAAAGGCAATTTTCAATGTAGGCCGGGGGAGAAATGCTCCAAACCCATGTCTTTGTAACATGGGAGGAAACTGGAGCATACGGAGGAAACCTACATGAATGCAGGGAGGATATGCAGACTCTACATAGAAGGCACCCCAGCCGAGAATTGAACTGGAGAACCTCTTGCTGTGAGGCAACAACTCTACTGCTGCACCACAGAAACGTGCATTTAACTGAAGGCTTCGACACACATCCAATAGGTATTTCAGATCATGCACCAATGAAAACTAAGATAAAAATGTAGGGTAATGAAGAAAGCATTAGACATAGATGTGATAGCGAGTGAGTGGGATAAAATGAAAATGGAGTTTAAAAATAGTGTAAAACAAAAAGAAAAAGATATGGTTAAGAAGTAATAGGAATTCTTTAGATAGAAAATAGGGAGTTTTTGGATAATATGCATGAGTTTAGGAAAAGATGCTATTATGCAACTGTTTTTTGACAACTCCAAAGCACAAAAACTTTTATCACAATGACTTAGGCAATAGAAAGAACAAAGGGTTGTCACCAACCTTAGAGAACCTATAATAACAAGAATAACCAGAGATCCTGTTGAAGTATTAGAGATATCTTGGAAGTTTTATGAAACATTTATGAAGTAGAGAAATGTAGAAACCAAGAAAGAACAAAAATGGAAATATTTATGAAAGGCTTAATTTTGCCAGTGTTACAGGTAGATGAGGTAGAACAGCTAACAGTTAAGATAGGAGCAGATGACATAAAATGGTACTGTATAATAAATCTGCACAAAAGACTCCAAGAACAATGGTATTCCTGTAGAAGTTTCAATGTTAGGAAGGAAGAAAGTGATAAAGTTCTGGAAAATTTTGTTTCACGGTATTTTAATAGCAAGGGAAACACCAACATCTTGGAAGAAAGCTGTGGTGGCTCTATTACCTAAAGACGGTAAAGACCCATTAGACCCAGCTTCATATAAATCCATTTCAGTTTTAAATCATGATAATAAATACTGCTGGTGCTGGTGGGTCTTGATTCAGAGAAAGCATTTGACATAGTAAGCTGGGATTTTTTTTGAGTAGGGTAAAGCAAGCATTTGCATTCCCTGATGCAATAATGATGTTAATTAGGAGGATATATAAAGAAGCAGAATCAAGAATTAAAGTGGGAGGGTTCCTCTCTGATAAGCTGTATTTCAACGGAGAAACCAAACAGGAGTGTCATCTTACCCCTTTATTTCCTTTATATTTAGAGCCACTGACAAAGAAAATAAAGAACTATGAAATTCAAGAATATAACTGTCATGATAATGAAGAAAGGTTAGCTTCATTTGCAGATTATATTATTTTGTACCTGATAAATCAAGAAAAGGACATTTCAGTGTTGTGGAAAATTTTGAAACAGTTTCAAGACTTTTAGGGTTATAAAATAACGAAAATAAAACAAGGGCTATAGCTGTAAATCATATGCCCACATATGAACTAGCTCAGCAAAACCCACATTTGTGAGAACACAATAAGATGAAGTATTTAGGAGTATGGATTAAAAAAAGCTTCTGTTATGGCAGCTAAGGATATGTGGGAAGAAACTAAACACAAGATAATACAAAAACTGAGAAATTGAAAGCTCTTGGTTATGGATATGGCTATTAAGAAACAAACAGTGACAATATTTTAAGTCCCTTTTACTTTATATACAAGTCAGTCATATTTTTATCAACCAGAGGAGAAGCTGTGGGCAATAATTAATACAGAGGTGAAAGAATTTACCTGGGAGGGGAAGAGGATAGAGTTAAGTGGGATACTCTGATCCTTCCAATAGAAGAAGCTGGTTGAGGATTACCTGATTTGAAGCGATATTCTACAGCTACACGTTTAATTCTCTTATACATAACACAAGCAGAAGATTATACTTCAAAGTGAAAAGGGGTGATGATGGAGCAGGGGGGAGTTCAAAAATAAGGAGAGAGTGGTATTTTGGATGTAAATCCTTACAGAGACTAATAACAAACAAACAGAATATTACATTCATATTCATAAATTTGCAGAATGTATTCAAAGAACAAAGCTAACGCAAGAGTGGAAAAAGGAGAATAGGGATGACAGCAAGTAGGGGTACAGAAAATAGGCAAGAAGGTCTGGAATTTACTGGGGAAAACTGGAAAAGAATCATGGTATTAGAAGCAAATAACTAGACACCTTCAAAAGAGACCACAGCTCTGTCTCTTGTGAGTCAGGCAGAAATTAGAACTGCTCAATTAAGGACTCATACATAAAATAGAAGAGGTCACTTAAGGTTAATCATTTGTGAACTGAGGGGGTTGAGCTAGTAACTAAACCATCTATTTAAGGGGTAAAAGACAACATTTCAGAGCTTTACTAGAAAAGCTCACCAGACTCTGCTACACTTTGCTGTGAAGGAAAGGTTAGTTTGTTTTTATTTGTTGTATTTTGTATTACTTTATTGCCTTTTTATATTTTGAATACTGCGATTTGTTTTCTTTACCTTGTGTTTTACTTGTATTCTGCTTTTAACTGCATATTAAAACTTCAAAAGAGACCACAGCTCTGTCTCTTTTGAGTCAGGCAGAAATTGTTTTCCTACCAACCCGCTTACTGTTGTGTTCTCAAAATACCACTGTATTTCTAGTTGCCTGCCTCTTATGTTAATTTGACCACATATCTCATTTCCTCTCTGCTTTCACTGGCTTGTGTGAGTAAGCACAAAATTATCATTTTATGAAATCACTCCCTTTCAACTATTTAAATTTATTGGACATCCTGCTGTATTCCATAGTACCAGAATACAAAAGTGACCACCCCCTTTCAATCTATCTTGCTGTTTTAAAAACAGTGACTCTCCACTAAAACTTAACTTTTTAGACAGGTAAAACTTAAGTTGCCTACTTTCACATCTGACTTATCTAGTGCACACTGTGGTGTTTAGGATAAACCATTTTTTTCATCTTACCTTTAAGCATTCCTGTGACTAGCACTTGCTCTAATACCTGCTGGAAGCACTAGGAAGCCTTAAACTGATACAAGTACTCAGCTCTCTTTGTTAATACGAAGAAATTAATCGTAGGCACCAAACAGTCTATAACTGCAAAGTACCTTGCTAAGGCAAGGGAAAACAGCTCCTGTACTTTACAAAAAAGCACCAAACCAGGCATGTCCAAGGGTCAGCTTCCGGTGATTTCTCCTGTCCACCTGATTAATCTGGGCATACTGGGGCAATGCAGCAATTGCCTCATGTATACAGACAACCCTCTCCTACCAACCAACACTACAACCTGTGAGAGATGCACTTACATAGCCAAACTGGAAGCAAAGCTCTCTCCACCCAAGATTGTGCTAGACAGTCAAGAGGAGAAAGTTAACACCTGCACTACACTTCAAGCAACACATAGCCCTTCTAAACCCACACCACCAACACATAGCAACATTAAACCCACATATGTGGAGGCCCTTAACTGTAACCTACCCAAGCAACAAGGGCCTCCGAAGCTGAAATGCAAACAAACACCAACCACAACCAAAGTGTCACATAACTCACAACACCAGTGTGCCACGCAGCAACAGCCCCTAAGGCAAGACAACATACCTAACACTTTAGTCATAGGTGACTCTACAGTCAGGCAGACTGATGTCCCACTCATCAGGCTGAACAAGGAGAAAATTACAGTCAGCTGCCTGTCTGGAGCCAGGATCCGTCACATAACGCAAGCACTCAAGTCACTCCACAACAAGTACAAATATGACTCTGTCATTGTCCATGTTGGAGTGAATGACTTGAGACGTACCTCCCTGGACTACATGAAAAGAGACATGGAAGAGCTCTCGGATCATGTGGCACAGGCAGGTATGACCCTAACCCTGAGTAGCATTCTGCCTTTGCCCAGAATGATAGCACAATATAAGGACAAAATGATTGACTTCAACAATTGGCTAAGCTTCAGGTGTCATTCAAAGGGGATCCAGTATCTGTCTGCCTGGGATGACATGATCGACAGACCATGATGCTTTCTCAGAGATGGTTTGCACCTGTCGCCCCTGGGATTCAGGTTACTGGCTAAGGCTCTTGCCACCCCTATAATACCTTTTTTAGGCAAAGCTCAATGGACAAAACCACCACTGTAACAGGTACAAACATGCAAATTCTGACGGTAATGCTACTCAATGCTAGAAGTCTAAACCTCAAAATGCACTCTCTTGAGGCACTCCTAAAAATGGAGAACATCGATATCTGTGCAGTAACTGAGACCTGGTTCAAGGCTCCACAGAGCACCCCTGCAATACTAAGCTACAACTCTTACCACACTTTTCGGTCACCAAACCAGGACCGAAACACTAAAGGTGGACGAGTGTCCATATTCACCAAGGATATTCACACCACCAGGCTAGTTGCCCAACACAATGCGTCTGAAATTCTCCAGGTGCAACTAACACTAGGTAAGACTGCAATCCAAATTGTAGCTTGCTACAGATCCCCCACCATGCCCCAAGATTCTCACTACACCTTTCTAAACATACAGGAAAATATTAAGATACAACCAACCTAATACTTGGTGATTTCAAGTTCTCTGCCATTAACTGGGAAAACTACTCATGTATCAACAACTTTGCCCAATGGTTCTTGGAATTCATAAATTCCAATGCCCTGGATCAACTAATCCACAGTCCCACCAGGGGCTACAATATCCTAGACCTGGTCATTACCAACATGGGAAATCGATGCTCCACACCTATGGTCACTCCCTTGTTAGTCAGGTCTGACCATAAGCTAATCACCGTTAACATCCACATCCCACCCCAAACTCCCAGTAAGGAAACCTCCATAAAAAACTTCTCCAAAGCCAACTTCATGCTATTCAAGTCAGAAGTGACAAACTTCATGACACCCATGCAAACGGGAACTGAAGGTTCGACTGCTGAGTCCTATACTAAGGCACTGTACGAGAACATCCACTCATGCATTAATTGTGCCATCCCAAACAGAACCAAGATGCTCTCCTCCAAAAAAAGGAAGCCAATCTGGTGGTTCCCTGCCATAAACAAACTTTACAACAAAAGGAAGAAACTGTTGCAGAAAAGAGGAAAATCCCGGGATGCAAAAAACTCCCTTACCAACCTCAATAAGAAGCTGAGATCCCTCATAAAATACTCCAAAGCTAGTTATGAAAATACAGTTGCCAAAGATTCCAAAGACAACCACAAGACATTCTGAAACTATGTCAAGAATCTAAATGGCAATGCTCAGATCTGCTCTGAGCTACAACAGAATGGCATTAAATATACTAATCCCAAGGATATTGTCAATATCCTGGCAGATCAATTCACTGCCAACTTCACCCCCCTCTCACCCCCCAAACGGCCCATCTTAATACCGGAAGATTGCCAAATTCTAGTAATAACTGCCACACAGGTAAAACATGCATACTCCAAAACTAAGAATACAGCATCCATGGGACCAGATGACATCCCGGGCTGTGTATTACATGAACTACAAAATTAACTGGCACCTCACTTAAGTGTCATGTTTAATCATAGCCTCACCTCAGGCTTCGTGCCTACTGAGTGGCACACAGCTACAGTTATCCCACTCCACAAGGGGGAGTCCACCTTGAATCCCGGGAACAACCGCCCCATCAGTCTGATGAGACTGATCTGCAAAGCCATGGAAAGTATTATAATGGAACTTATAAACAAAGACATTGGCAACCTTCAAACACTGGACCCCACCCAGTGTGGATTTGTGAAGGGCTGATCTTGTCTCCTGAACCTGAATTACTTCTTCAAATCAGTCTCCAAAGCTGTGGACGAGGGTAAGGCGGTACACACAGCCTATCTGGACCTCGCCAAGGCCTTTGACACCATCCCTCACTCTGGAATCATAGACAGACTTACTAAGCTAGGCATTAATCCTTATGCCACTCGAAGTGTTGCCAACTGGCTTACTGACAGAACCCACACTGTAAAAGTAGCCGACTCCAAATCCAGCTCCAGACAAGTGACAAGTGGAGTCCCTCAAGGTTCAGTCCTGGGACCCCTCTTGTTTGGCATCTACTTCTCTGAAGTACAGTCCAATACTAAGGGACTCTGGCTAACAAAGTTCGCAGATGACTGCAAACTGGGAGCCATTACTGAATCCCCAAATGATGTGGATACTCTACAAAAGGGCCTTACAGAAACAGATGCTTGGTGCCAGAGCCATGGGCTCAAGCTCAATGCCAAGAAATGTATAGTTATCCCTTTTGGGAAAAAACATGTACCCATGAATTACCACATAGGTGGCAGTACACTAACCACATCGCCACAACAGTCAGGACATCCTTCTATGTGGCACACCTCATCACTAAGTGCTTTTCATCCAGAAAAAAGGAGGTCATTGTCGCACTGTACTCATCCCTCATTAGACCGATTATAGAATACAACGCCCTGCTTGGTATGGAACTCTCAAGACATCTGCAACAACAGGAAAGGCAGCAGAAATACCTCACTAAAAGAATCACAGGCCTAAAGCAGATGCCCTACGCTGACCGCCTTGAAAAACTGCAGCTATACTCTGTCGCATACCGTCTATTCAGAGGCGGTCTCTGCTTAACATACAAGGCCATGTCAAACCCAGAGCTGTTGGACATGCTACACTTAAAGAAATCCCAATCCCTCAGAGCCACACGCTTCAGGGATCTAAATCTTATCATCACAACAAACAAAACATGCTGGAGGGATAGGTTCCTGACCCAGAGACTCCCCAGACTCTGGAATAGATTGGCCATACATGTCAAGCAGAGCGCCTCTTTGGCCCTCTTCAAAAGGAACCTTGACAATTGGATGGGAGAAAGGAAATTCACCCCAAGGATCACATCAGTCGACCTGCTAGACAGGGGTCCAGGGAAGTAAATAGTGTGGGAAGAAATAGCCAGGGAATTGTTATGGCTAGGCTTGCATAGGCCCTAGGGGCCGATAGCCAAGTACCAACCTATGAACTTATGAACCTATGAACAAGGAAAGGTAATAGAGTGGGATGAGGCCCAGAAGACATTTGGACTTTAAACAAGAGACTGCTTTCTCCACTAGGGATTTATATCAGAGTATAGGCCAACAGAAAGGGATAGGGTGATCATAAGTTAAAGACCTGCTTTGGTGGAGTTCTTAGGTGAATCTAGAACAGAAACTGCTTTTAAAAAGGGATAATTAGTAGGGCATATAAAATATTGCACAATAACTATAAGAATCAATTAAAGGAAGTTAGAAAAGATTAGGAAGAGACGGTGGAAAAACAATTTAAAAGTTAACAATGGGAAGACATATGTGTGGCTCCCAAGTATGCAACAAAGTCCATAAGGTTTAATATTTTTGCTTGGACGTATCTACATAGGTATTTTATATCCCAAGCAGATGTCAAAGAAGTTTTCCTCAGCTAGATAGCAAATGCTAGAAATGTGATGGGGAAGAAAGAGTTAACTGGGAACATATGTTTTGGGAGGATAATAAATTGGCAGATTTTAAAAATCCCTCACGGATTACATTGTCAGAAATATTGGCTGAGCAAATAAATGGCTGCAACTAAGCAAAAAGTTCTTTTGAGCTAAAGCACAGGATCTAAATTACCTAGAAACAATAAGATTTTGCTATGTGTATGCTGGCTGCCAAAAAAGCAATTACTAGAAAATGGATATCAACGTCTACACCAACTGTTTTTGAAGTATTGAATATTGTAAAAGAAGGGTCTTCACAAAACTGAATGGAACATTATTTTGGAGGAAGAGTGAGGTTTAAGAGAAGAAGGGAATTGTGCAATTCATGTAATTTTGGACTGATTATAGTTATAAAGAAAGAAAACATATGTGATGTATAATGTATGTAAATAAAACATGTTAATATGTTTTCTTTTCTATTAATGTATATTTGCCTATGTGGCAGTTTAATGTAGCAAATTATGATTGCCTAACATGCTTAATACTATACCCTTGGTTTGATTCCATCAGTCTCTGACAGACTACTGTATGACTCTTGAGCAAAGCACTTAACCAGACAGTGCTCCTGGATTACCCCTTAAAAGAGACTCTTCTGGCTAGTGGGTGTACCCTGTAAACAAACAAATAAAACTTAACTAAATAACAAATGAACGACTGCCACAAAGCACACGGAATGGATTCCTAGTTTACTAATCTGTAAAGCAGTCTGTGACCAGAACTCAAAAAAACATGCAGTGTACTGAATCCTTAACAGTGCAGAGTCTACGGTATGATTTGCACACAAATTAAAGTTGTGTATGTACCATGTGTGATGTGCAGTAGAAGTCAGATGCACAAAGCTTTGGGCCTAGGTTGGGATGGGGTGAGAGGAGTGTGGAATGCTGCACAAGCTACATGTGTAATCTGGCTTCAACTTAACAGGACATCCTCTGTTGAAAGGAGATGGTCAATGGAATTACTTAGTAATTTGTCAGTGGCAAGAAAAAAGAAGTTATGTACCTACCATAACGTTCCATGTTTGTTGTCCTCCATCTTGCCTTCCTTCTTGCTGGTCAGGTTCGGAGCCGATCCTCGGCTCTGACTCGGCCAATTTACTATAGCTCAAGAGCTTTTACTGGCTCGAGGTTACTCCTTATCCCAACATGCCTAGTGGCAGCTACCCAGATCTTGTTTGTAATAGCCCACACTAGACATACATAGCAAAAAAACAATTTTTACTAAGCTCCTATACATCAAATAAGGAAGGAAAGAGGAAAGACAATGTATGGTTAACTAACCTGGTATGTCAGCAGGAAACTCAGCCAGTGTAACCAATATAGAACTCCTTTCGAACCTCCAGGAAGGGGGAAGGAGGGGGGGAAGCAAGAAGGAAGGAGAGATGAAGGACAACAAACATGGAACTTTATGGTAGGGACATAACTTCTTTATATTATGTTGTCTCATCTCGCCTTAATTCTTGCTGGTTGGGACCACGTCCCCAGCACCTGATTCTTGGGTGGCTCACTGGAACAAATTATTCAGGACCGTGGAACCAAAGGATGCCCTCTTCCGAGAGACCACAACCACTTTGTAATGAGAGATAAAGTTATGAGAATTTGCTCATGTTGCTGCTGCATAGATTGAATCTAAAGGCAATTTAACTTGGAAGGCAACAGAGGTGGCTAAGGCCCTGGAAGAATGTCTTCTGGGCCTTCGTGGAAGTGTCTTTTTACGTAAATAATATGAATAACTGATTGTGTCTGACAGCCATTTTGATAAGGTCACTTTTGAAACTGGATAATTTTGTTTATTGTCAGCAAAGGATATAAACAATTGGTCTGATTTTCTGAGGTCTTTGGTCCTGTGTAAATAAAAATGTAATTGTCTATGAACATCCAATTGGTGTAATCTATACTCTGCCTTGTTGCCGTAATTGGGGAAGAACACAGGATGCTCAGTGGACTGATTTAAGTTATACTCTGAACAAACCTTTGGCAAGAAAGAAGGATTGGTCCTAACAGAGACCCTATCTTTGTGAAAAATGAGATACGGTGGGCGAATAGACAAAGCATGTAATTCAGAAACCCATCTAGCCGAGGTTATAGCAACCAAGAAGAGGGTTTTTCAAGATAGAAACTTCAGGAGGCAAGATGCTGCTGGTTCAAAGGGAGGCAGAACCATTGAAGCTAAAACCAAGTTTTGGTCCCGGGGGGGGGGGGGGTGTTCTCTTACTGGTGGCCATAAAAGTGCCGTACCTCGTAAGAATGCTCTGCACAATTTATGGGACATAATGTTAGAACCCAAGTCTCCTACATGAAAACTGGAGATGGCAGCAAGTTGGACCCTAGTAGAAGCTGCAGCTGCCCCTTTTTCGAAGGTTTCATCCAGAAAGTCAAGAATCTTATGAACAGGAGCCATAAAGGGATCAATGTTATTACTCTTGGCCCAATAAGAGAACCTCTTCCATTTGCTAGTGTAAATCCTCCTGGTAGTGGGCTTGTGGGAGGACACTAGGATGTGTTGTACAGCAGGGGAAATTTTGGGAGCTTGGCTAAGAGTGGAAGTGGAGTAACCAAGCAGTCATCTTAAGAGTTTGGCGGGATGGGTGAAGCCCACCTGACTAATGTATCAGGAGGCCCGGAACTGGGTCCATTATCCAAAGCTCCAGCTGAAGATGATGGAGAAGAAACGGAAACCATATCTGACGAGGCCAGTAAGGAGCAATGAGGATGAGTTTGCAACCCAACGATTTTGCTCTCTGAAGTACCTTTGGAATGAAAGGGAAAGGTGGAAAGGCATATAGTAGTCCCAGAGGCCAATTGTGAACAAGTGCATCCCTGGGTGACTGTTCCGGAGGGGGAACTAGGACGAAGTACCTGCTGCATTTGTTGTTTAGGGGAGTGGCAAAAAGATCTCAGCATGGCTGGCCCCATTTGCGGAAAATCAAGTCCGCAACTTCTTGCTTCAGGGACCACTTGTGAGGCATGAGGATACCCTGCTGAGCCTGCCCGGTATCACTTTGGATTTTCCAGGAATGTGCATCGCAATCAGAGATCGTTGGGAACACATCACCCATTGCCATACTCAAAGCGCCTCCCGACACGAGGGGTAAGATCTGGTTCCGCCTGCTTGTTGATGTACCATACCACTGACATATTGTCTGTCTGTAGGCAGAGAGTCTTGAAGTGCTTGCAATGCCAGAAACACCGCTCTCATCTCTATTACATTGATGTGCAAATGGTACTCATCAGGTTGCCATGTTCCTTGGGCAGTACCGTCCCCGACAATAGCCCCCCCCCCACCCTATCTGGGAAGGGTCCGTGGTCACTGTGGCTACCGGATGGGGGTCTAGAAAGGGTGTGTCCAGAGTCACCTGGGGGGAGACAAGCCACCATAGTAGATCCTTTTTGCAAGATTCCGTGATCAAAATCATGTGTGACATTGGCAAATCCTGGAAATACCACTGAGTGAAAAGAAGCCACTGTGGAATCCACATGTGGAAGTGTGCTAAAGGAACTAGCATAACTGCTGCAGCCACTGAGCCCAGTACTTGTAAAACTTGTCTTGCCTGAACTCTTGACTTCTTTATGAGAAACTAAACTTGCTGATGAATGGTTGACACCCTGTCTTGAGGCAGTTTTACTATCATGCGTCTTGTATCTAAGTCTGCCCCTATAAAGGTAATAGACTGACAAGGCAACAAGGCACACTTTTCATAGTTTATGGTGATGCCTAAATGGGAACAATTTTGTATTGTGTAGTCCCGTACTTTAATTAGTTGATGCTCGGTGGTAGCAGTGAGGAGCCAGTCATCTAGATATGGAAACACCAGGAATCCTAGATGCCTCAGGTGAGTCGGAACCACTGCCATACACTTGGTGAACACCCTGGGGCTATGGTGAGACCAAAGGGCAGGGCCCTGAACTGATAATGACTGGCTCCCAGCCGGAAGTGTAAGAATCTCCTGGATTGCCTGTCCATTTTTATATGTCAGTACGCATCCTGGAGATCTATGCAGCACATCCTGACCCAAGAAGGGAAGAATGGACTGCAGTGTTACCATCCGGAACTTCGTCTTTTTTACTGATTGGTTTAGTTGCTGAGATCCAAAATGGGACTCCAGTCCCGTCTTTTTTGTAATTAAAAAGAACCTTGAGTAAGTTCCAGATCTGATTTGGTCTACGGGGACTTCCTTGATGGCTCTTTTTCTAGCAATCTTTGAACCTCTAGGATTGCATGTTCCTGAAGACCGGACGGAACATCAGGGATAGAACGTTTGTCTTTTGAGGTAGGGGTCTGAGAAAAGGGAATTTTGTAACCCCTGGATATTATCGACAGTAACCATGTTTCTCTCGTGATAGATTGCCAGGCTGCTGGGTACAGTGATAGTCTGCCCCGGACTGCCTCCAGAGGTGGACAGCCTGGCCTCCCTTCAGGAGTGCTGGAAGGGCCTAACAGAGAAAGTATCTCTGTTGCCCTGCTGTTGCAGATCCCCTCCGTTGCGAGAGTGGCGTCTTCCATTGTTGTTTCCCCCTCTGTCCCCCGGGGGAAAAATCTCCACATGTGTCAGGTGAAGATCCCTGGGATTTTCGGAACCACATTTTTCTACACTTCTGACCTTTAAGATAGAGTCTAGATGGAGTGGAAAAACAGACTCCTACAGCAGAGAGAGTCTTGCCATCCTGTTCACACCTGGTGAGAGTCTCTTACCTGGGGCCTGAACACGGACGGGCCATCAAAGGGGGTGTTGGTAAATGAAGACTTGAAAGGTTCCGCAAATTGACAAAGGCGCATCCAGGAGTGTCTCTGCAAAGCTACTCTGGTACCTGCAGCCATATTTGCTCCATCTGCCACATAAGAAATTGAGACTCATGGAGGAGTTAACCACTGAGGTCAAGGTCACAAGCTGGGAAGCTGTCCTGCTCGCAACTCCCTCAGCTGGAGGATCTTGCATGGTATCTCCTAGCTCCTTCAGGAGATCCCTCTGAAGTCCTGTGAAATGAGACAAGTAATTCAGTGACCTGAGAGTAAAGGTCGCTGAAGGAAACATATGCTTCCCATACCTGTCCATCCTACGAGACTCTTTGTTTGGCAGATGGACAGATGAAGAAGTTTCCGCAAGTTCCTTCTTAGTGGCTGCTGCCACCACCATGGCATCAACAGGGACCCCTTTGGACAGGAAAGACTTATCCTCTGGAGCAGTAATAAATTTGTTCGGTCTCCTCGGAACTGGCGCCATGGTCTCTGGAGCGATCCATGCCTTTCAACTCACTACAGACAAAAGTGGGTCAAAAGGCGGAGAAACCCAAGAGGTGGAGGGTCGGGAACCAAATGCATCCAGGTACACAGACTTGTCCTCAGAAGGGGCTAGGGACTTCCAGCCTCCCCTCTGTCTAAGGATTTCCAAGATGTCTGAAAAAGAGACATCTTCAGAGAGGGACCGTGGGGGCCCTTCTGATTCATCCAAGTCTGTATCGGAAGTGATAGACTCAGGGGAGTCTAGATGCTTCCTCTTACATTTCTTCTTCCAAAGGACCTCCTCCAAATGTGTGGGGGAGGTTTCGGAAGAGGTGGGGTCACCCAGTGGGCATCCTGCGGCACAGGTTCCCTACGCTTGGAGGCAGGAGGAGGGACAAAGGCAGGCACAGGCACCGAGGGAGAAGGAGCCAATGGAGCCAAGGGTGGAGTAGTCTCAGGAGACAGCACACTCCTCATCACCTTGAAGGCACCATGGTCCCAAGTTGAAGGAGCCACTGGCTACGAGGAGGCCAGAGATCTCCTTCAAACTGGGAGTGACAGCTCCGAGGTTGATATAGGAGCCGAGCTCACCTGCACCGAGAGGGAGAGCGGGGTCGGACAAGGGACCGATGCCACTTCTCCCCTCAGAGCCGGCAAAAGATCTTCGGCACCCAGATCCCTCGATGGACTGAAACATCGAGGAGATCTGAGTGGTTGTTGGAACCGACAAGGGAGAAGAAATCAGAGCTGACGGTTCCATCAACATGACCTCCATGCACTCCGGCTTCGAGCTCAAAAGAGTCAGAGGAGGAATTGATGGAGAAGCTGGGAGGGTCAAAGGAGCCAATTCCTTATGGGCTGGGCTCGAAAGCAATTTAGCAAGTGCCTGTGACTTGAGGAGCCTGTTGACCACTCTCTCCACGTCATGATCCGAGAGTCTAGAGGACCGAGAGGAGTGTGAAGAGGACCGGTGACTGCCTGCTCCAGGTTACAGCAGAGGAGATTGTGGAGCAGAGCATACCAACTCCAAAGAAGGAGACCTCAATTTCTTATTGGTCCGGAATGGCTCTGAGGATACAGATGGAACCACTGGAGACTTAGCTTTGTCAGAGCCAATGCTGGGAGCCGACACAACCGAAGGCTTCTCAGTGATTTTTGTCTGTTCCAAACTCAGAAATGATGGCTTGGAGTGTTTCTCGGACACTTTGGCTGGCTGAGGACCCTGAGACGAGGCATCTTGAGGGTTCTTCAGGAGGCCAGGTAAAATAAGCTTATTTCTTCTCTCCTGCAGGACTCCGGAACTGAAAATGTGACAGATCAAGCAAGAGTCTTGCAGGTGAACAGTCCCTAAACAATAAACACAACTCATGTGCCCATCCATAAGGGACATTTTCTGGCAACACGAGTCGCATTTTTTAAGCCCAGAGGGTTTTGACTCTTTAGACATGGTAAACAGTGTAATTGCGGTGGTGGTGCTGCGGTAGCGTTGTCACCTCACATTAAGACGTTGTCCTGTTCGATTCTCAGTTAGAGTGTCTTCTGTGTGGAGACATGTGTGAATGGGCGTACCTTTGTTGAAGGTTGTGCGTCAGGGCCGGCAACTCGGCTTGTAAAAATCTACTGCCAATCATTAGCGGACCAGAGTTCCGCTGTGGCGAACACCTAACCGGGAAAAGCTGAAAGACACAACAAGACATGGTAAACAGTAGTCAAGGAAATTTTCACAGTACCAGAAAAAAACAGAAAGCTATCAACTAACAGCAAACAACAAGAAACAGTAACTAGGCTGTAACAGGTAACCCAACAACAAAAAAGGAAGAACTTTGTTTTTTCCGTTTTTTTTACGGGGAGAAGAAAGAAGGGGAGAGCCTCAAACTTAAAAGGTGACTCCCCCGATGGGAGAGCCTCTAACTTAAATGGCAATCCCAGAAAAGGGTGAGGAAAAAGGAAGAACCCTCTAATTTAAATGGGCTCTAAGGGGAAAGCAAGGCCTGAGGAGAAAAAACGACGGCCAAAAGCACCACAACAAGCAGAGAAAGGGGTCATTAGACTAAAGGGGGATAGTACATACTCTAACGAGTCAATACAACCACAAAAATTTAGAAAATTCACAATAAAAAGCAAAAAAGCACTTAGCCTGAGCAAGTAGTAGCAATCTCAACGCTGCAAGTGGCAAACGAGATCTGGGTAGCTGCCACTAGTCATGTTGGGATAAGGAGTAGCCTCAAGCCAGTAAACGCTCTCGAGCTATAGTAAATCGGCTGAGTCGGAGCTGAAGATCGGCTCCATACCCAACCAAACCCAACCAGCAAGAATGAAGGCGAGATGGGACAACATAACATGTATATTTCATTTCCAACAGCTGTTTTCCCTGTTCAAAGCTTCCTTCCATTTAAAAAGTTAACATATTTTCTTATTGCTGAACATTTATAACAATAATGATATAAAACAAAACAAAGAAGCAAACGTATCAGACTATGATATGTATTTCTGGCACATGAGAGTTAAATGGGTTTAATAAGTTACTATAGGAATGACAGACAGAAGCTGTGAGCACTGCTGAATGATTTGCCACCCCAACACATATAGCCATAGCTGTGGATGACATCATCTCTGTATGTACAGTACTCTGGAGGGCTGTTATTAGTGGGAGTGCTGAGTTCCAGTAGAAGTGCACATAAGTATTTTAAGACAGGGTAGCATATAAACTACAAGAGGATGTCAGGATCATCCATCATTACAGTATGAGTTTTGATAATACAGATTAACACATTTTCCAGATAATGTCTGAACACCTAGCAAATGAACACTCTTTCCATTAGGAAGTCTGGAGGCATACACTTCAATCCAGCACAATTAATCACTGCTGTGATATTTCAAGACTGTTCACTCTGGTGATCCACATATCTACAGCTGTGCCTTTTAAAACATAATCACGCAATTACCTTTACTACTGGAATAACAAATCATGCATAACTAATAAACAATGCACTCTTTTCCTATCAAGGATTGATATCAGAGTATAGGCAAAGAGAAAGAAATAGACGGGTCCCAAACAATAGACCAGCACTGATAAAGTTTTTACTAGAATCTAGAACAGAAGCTGCCATTAAAAATAAATAATTAGTAGAAAATATAAAATATTGCATGATAACTATAAGAATCAATCAGAGGAGGTTACAAAGGATTAGGAAGAGTAAGTGGATAAGCAATTCACAAAGGAACAATGGGAGGATATATGTATGTCTCCAAAATATTCAATAAAATCTAGAAGATTTAGGATTTTTGCTTGGAAATGTTTGCATAGATATTTTTATACCCCAAGCAGACTCCAGAGAATTTTTCCTCCGGTAGATAACAAATGTTGGAGGTTTTACAGGGAAGAAAGAGGTAATTGGGAACCTATTTTCTGTGAGTGCAGTGACTGGCAGACTTTAAGGTCTCCCTGCAGGATGCACTGTCAAAGATGCTGGGTGGGCAGACCGGTGTGGCAAATTAGATGTTTTTTTTGAGCTATGATACAGAATCGGAAATGCCAAGACAGAGTAAGGCCTTGCTGTCTCTAATTAAGGTGGCTGCCAAAAAAGCAATTACTAGAAAATGCAAATCAAAATCTAAACCAACTGTATTAGAGGTAGTGAATATAGTAACAAAGATAAAACAACTGGAATTGGGATCTTTAGAAAAAGGTAGGAGCAAACTACATAGACAAAAATGGGAATTGTGGGAACAATACATACAGGTGTAAAAGAAGGCAAGACTTAAATGAGCTATGAAATGTCTGAGTAAAAATGATTGGGTAGATTATAAGTGGTGTATATTGTTTGCAACTCGGAGTGTGTCAGTATGGTTTATGATGTAAAATGCTTGCAACTAGGACTGTGTCTGTGTGATTTGTTTTCATTTATATAAATGTATGATTGCTTATGTTGTAAGCGATGGTTTAATAAAGATATTTCGTTTAAAAAAGGTGCTGGCATTGAATAATTTATGTAATTTTGCTTAGGTTATATAATATATAGTAACATATGTGAAGCATAAAAAGAAGTTATGTACTCACCATAACATTCCATGTGTGTTGTCCCTCTCGCCTTCATTCTTAGCAGGTTGGGTTCGAAACCAGTCTTCGGTTTCGACTCGGCCGTTTACAAAAGCTCGAGGTCTTCAAGTAGCTTGTGGCTTACATCCTATCCCATGATGCACTAGGGAATTCCGCAGATCTTGTTTGCTGGTATACTAATATATACATATAAAAGTTTTACAAGTTTACAAGCCCAGAAGAGGGACAGGAAAAAATTAGACACCAAATAAATCTTCTCGGTCCTCCAGGAGCCAAAGCCTGGGGGAAGGAGGGTGGGATGTAAGAATGAAGGTGAGAGGGACAACACACATGAAACATGAGTGAGTACATGACTTCTTTATGTGATGTTGTCCTATCTCGTCTTCATTCTTGGCAGGGTGGAACAGCGTCCCTAGCACAATCTTTCTTGGGTGGCTCAAGGGAGAATATTCTTCAGAACTGTGGATCCAAAGAAGCCCCTGTCCCTGGAGACCAAATCAACTTTGTAATGAGTGATAAAGGTATGACGTCTTGCTTATGTTGCTGCCGCACAGATGGTATTGATTGGCAGTTTTGCCCGAAAGGCAGAAAAGTTAGACATAGTTCTGGTAGAATGACCTCTTACTTTGTCGGGAAGTTGTTTGTTATTTGTAGGTAAATGTAATGCAATCTGACAACCATCTGGAAAGAGTGGTCTTAGCAACTGGAACACCTTTCTTCCGGTCTGAGAAGGAGATAGATAACTGGTCAGTATTCCTAAAGTCCTTTGTTCTGTGCAAATAGAAACATAATTGCCTAAGAATACCTAGTTGGTGTAACATATACTCTGCCTTATTGCCATAGTTAGAAAAAAAAACTGGTAAGTCTATGGAATGATTCAAATTTGATTCTGAGCATACTTTTGGTAAAAAGGAAGGGTTTTGTATGGTGTGAGACTCTGTCCTTGTGGAATAGCATATGTGGGGGTTTGATAGACTGTGCTTGTAACTCCAAAACTCTTCTAGCTGAAGTTATAGCTACTAAGAAAATCGTCTTCTAGGTTAAGAATTTCAGGTCACAGCTAGAACAGTTTCGGAGTTACAAGCTTTGCTAAGAACTCCAATATAGAAGATAAAGGTCCAGAGAAAGGGTCAATATGATTTTCCAAGGCTCAGGAGGAAAATATTTTCCATTTCTCATAGATGCTTTATGAGAAGAAATCAGGATATGCTGCACTGAAGGTGAAAGTCAGGTAGCCTGGCTATATTTGGAATTGGAGCAGCCATGTTGGCAACTTCAGGGTTTGAAGAGATGGATGTAGCAGTCCTGATGGATGGGTCAGAAGATCTGGTACCGGGTCCAGAATCTAAGGCTCCTCCTAAAGATGAGGCCACAGGTAGGGGAGCCAGATTTGACAAGGTCAGTAAGAGGTGCTAAGTATTAAGGTCCTTCCCAATACACTGGCTTTCTGAAGAACTTTGGGTATCAAAGGGAAGGCGTAGAGGAGACCCGAGGGCTAATCGTGGACAAATGCATCCCTTGGTGACTCCCCGGGAGTGGGGAATAGGGCAAGGTAGCTGCTGCATTTGGCATTCATGGACGTGGCAAAAAGATTGCAGCAAGGCTAGTCCCATTTTCAGAAAATCATTTCCACTATCTCTTGCTTTAGGGACCACTCATGAGGCATTAGAATAGCCCTGCTGAGTTTGTCTGCTATCATGTTGGATTTCCCTGGGATATGCATTGCTATCAGAAAGCATTGGGAGGAGGTTGCCCACTGCCATACTCTCAAAGCCTCTCGACAAAGGGGACTAAGAGCTGGTTCCTCCTTGCTTGTTCATGTACCATACAACTGACATTTTGTCTGTCTGAATTGCAATAGTTCCCAGTGGAAGAGAGTCCTGGAATACTTGCAACGTTAAGAGCACTGCTCTTATCTCTAGGACACTGATGTGCGAATGGGCCTCGTAATCTCGCCAAGTGCCTTGGACTGTCTTTCCCAGATAATGCCCCTTATCCTATCTGGGAAGTGTATGTGGTCACTGTGGCTAAAGGGTGTGGAAGAACAAATGGTCGACCTAAGGTCACATGAGTCGAGTGAAGCCACCAATAAAGGTCTTTCCTGCAAGATTCTGTTATCATGATCTGGTGAGACATAGGTAATTCCTGCATGGACCACTGAGTGAACATCAGCCATTGTAGAATTCTCACATGCAGCCACACCAATCAGATCATGTTTATTGCCACTGCCATGGTCCCTAATACTTTCAGAACTGTTCTTGCTTGAACCTTCCTTTTGAACAGTAGACTGATAAACTGATGCCGAAGGGTTTGTACTCTTTCTGGCGGAAGCTTTACTATCATTTTTTAAGTATCTAAGTCTGCTCCTATAAAAATGATATGCTGAGATGGCAATAAGGCAGATTTTTCATAATTTATTGTGATTCCCAAATGGGAGCAGAGCTTTAATGTGGTGTCTCTCTCCTTTATTAGCAGATGCTCGGTGGTGGTGGTTAGGAGCCAGTCATCTAGGTATGGAAACACTCAGAATCCTAGGCACCTCAAGTGAGTCGTAACTACTGCCATACATTTGGTGAACACCCTAGGGCCTGTGGTGAGACCAAAGGGCAGAGCTTGAAACTGGCAGTGACTGAGTCTCTGAGGGACGGGCTCCACTGAATCTGGAGTCTCCCATGCCTTTCGACAAACTAGGTCCATAAGTTCATCAAAAGGCAGAGACACCCAACTGGCTGAAGGGTGAGACCCAAAGGCCTTCAGTTAAACAGACTCCTCTTCAGAAGGGTTGATGGGTTTCCAGCCACCTAAGTATTTCTGGGATTTTTGCAATGGAGACATCCTCAGAGGGTGACCGTGGGGAACCTTCTAAGTCATCGAGGTCTGTGCCGGATGTGACTGACTCCTCTGGGGGGTCCAAATGCTTCCTCTTGCATAATTTCTTCCGAGGGACCTCTTCAGAAGGGTATCCTGAGGCCATGGGTCTCCATGTCTGTGTGAATGCGATTGTGCTGAGATAGACACTGGTGCCTTTGGGGGAGGAATGAATGGATCTGAGAGTGGAGGTGCTCATGGCGACAATGCTCTCATCACCTCTAAGGCCCCCCGTCCATGATTCAAGGATGCTCTTGGCTCCAAAGAACCAGAAGACATCCCCGGCACCAAAGGGGTTGGCTCTGAAGCTGATGTAGAAGCAGAGCTCACCTGAGCCAAAGCCAAGAGAGACAAGTTCGGATCCGACAAATATCCAATCCGACTGTCCTCCCTGGACCCAACCGGACAGCATCGGCTCCTACACTCTTCGAGCTCAGATGGCACCGAGGAAGTCAGAGCAGTAGTAGGGGCCAAAGATCCTGGAACAGGTCTCAGTTCCAACGGTTGCACTACTATCAGCTCCATGCATTCCGGTTACAAAACCCTGAGCCAGGAGGAATCAACGGTGACGTGGCAGGTCGAGTCAGTTCCAAAACGCCATGGGTCAGCTCCAATAACAGTTTGGCTAGCGCCAGTGTCCTCAAAAGTGTCCACACCACGCGATCCACATCATCATCAGAAAGGCTCCTGGAGGATTGAGAGAAGGGAGCAGGAGATCTTGCAGCCTGTAAGATCCAAGATTTTAGGCACGGAGAAACCAGTTCCAGTACTGGGGACCTGAAATACCAATGGTTCCGGCATAGGAGGAGCCGAGGTAGATGGTTTCTCAGGCCTGACAGATTTCGGTTGCGAAACAGAAATCTTTGGCAATTTTTTAGAAGGTACAGACTGATCCATAGAATTTGAAGAGGATCTTTTGCCAGATCTGTCAGATTTGTGAGAAGGGGAAAAGGTCTGTTTTTTGGGGCTCTGACCTTCTAGGACCTTAGAAAAATAAGTTTTCAACAATCCTTTTAAAATCATTTGTTCTTTCTTTCAAGAAGAACCCTAGAACTGAATGAATGACAAATAGAGCAAGACTCTTGCAAATGTACTACTCCAAGGCAGTACATACACACTGTATGACCATCTGCAATAGACATTTTCTGAATGCACTTAGTGCACTTTTTAAACTCCGAAGGTTTGGTTTCTTTTGATTGCTTAGACATTGCAGAACTCACACCACACTATAGATATTAAACACAGCATACCACAATAATATATTTAAAATGGAAAAACGCCCTTTAATTCAAACGCGCTAAAAAGAACACTAGGAAAAACACAATCCTTTCTCTCTTATTCTTTTAAATAACAAGGGAATATATGGTTTATTATCAATACTGCAAAAGGCTAAACATATTCCGTTCACAATATCGACATAAACCGCCGAACCCAGAATCTCAACTGCTACACAGTGTCGACCCAAATGATCGACACATTTGAGTCGACATTGTCACTGAAAACATCACGTGATATCCATATAGCAGCTGATGTAAATCAAACTCCTATATAACATATCATGTTTTTGCAGGAGGGCAACCCCCCCCCCTACACCCCCTGCTAATAATATATTCCAACTCAGAGATCGCACTACAGTGGGGATATGGATGAATTTCCAATCCCCACTGTACTGCGATTTCCATACAGTTTGTCGAACACACTTATGCAATGCAAATGCACTACTGCATTTGCATAAGTGTGTTCGACTATCCCATACATTTGACATTGTGTAAACGACAATCTGATTTTTGACAGCATATGTGCTGACACTTTGTGGTTCGCACAATTGGTAGTAAACCGGGAATATATATCTATAACACACAGCACACTCGGTTAACATTAATCTTTGGATAGCAAGAAAAAACAAAACAGTTAAACCAACACTACGTACACACTCTATAAACTAAGTTGACAGAATGACAGAACCCTGTAATTAAAACTAAGTATCAAAAACTACTGCTCAAGAAAGAGCTTATATCGCACATAAAAGCCAGGATAGGTGAGGAAAAACAGTCTACTAAGTTCGTTATGCTAAGAAATGGAAAAAAACTATATTGCTAGACCAAATGGAAGAGAAATATTATTTTACTCTGAAGAAATAAAGTAAAACATTTGGGCACAGTCAGTTGAAGCACCTGATCTGCTTAGCAGCAAACGAGATCTGGGGAATTCCCTAGCCCATCATGAGATAGGGTGTAAGCCACGAGCTACTTGAAGACCTTGAACGTTTGTAAACGGCCAAGTCGGAACCAATCAGTTCCAAACCCAACCTGCTAAGAATGAAGGCGAGTTAGGACAACATCACATCATTTGTTAATTTTAACTTGTTAATACAGTCTGATTACTTTTATATAAATGTAAATGTGCCTATGTCACAAGTGATAATTCAATAAAGGTGTTTAAATAAAAATGCACTCTTTTGTTGGTATCATATGAGTTTTTAGTACATTTCCTCTGAACAATATCCAGCTACAGAAGCTTGTTTGTTTCTTTGCATTTGTATGTATTAAGCAGGGTGGATCACTGAGACACAGGGAATGTTTCTAATGAGGAGGAAGGTCTGTTTAAGTTGCTTGCTCACAGTCATTCGTTCATTCATTCATTCTTTGATACTCATTTTACCCTATGCAGTACTGCAGACAACAAATAAGAATACAAAGAAAAGTTGTGAATGATAGGCAACACATCAAGACGTATGTTGAAGGGTTCTTATTTTAGTGGCTTATATCACAGTAGGTAACAGGACCATAAAAACTATGCTAAGACACTCTACTATTTTCAGAATATAATGTCTCTTTGTATACATCCTAACCACCCCCCCCCCCCCCCACCAAGATCTGTAGCCAACACCAGGCTAATGCATCCTGCTGTGACTGGCCTTTGCATATTCACAGCTTTTAATGCATGGATAGCAGTGAATCTGCAGAAGCTACAGTAATTACTCTCTTACCCATTCCTGTGGTCTTGCAGCACAGCAATGTTTAACAGAATACTGAGCAGTGGGCATGATATCACACTATCCAGCTTAATTCTCAACTACAGAGCACAATATAGTTTATTATTTATTTATTTTACATTTGTTAACCGGGAAAGTCCATCTAGACATATGTCCTTTTTCAGTGGAGGCCTGGGGAGAAAATCTCCAATATCAAATAGTACGAAATCTTTAATACACAGCATAGTTAACACATATTAAAAAAAACATTATTTTACTACATTTTCTAATACATCAATACATTTTGTAACACAGAGTAGGCAATTATAATAAGAAGTTATGTACCTACCATAACGTTCCATGTTAGTTGTCTTCTTCTCGCCTTCTTTCTTGCTGGATGGGTTCGGAGCCGATCCTCGGCTCCGACTCGGCCAATACTAAAGCTCGAGAGCTAATTCCACCGGCTCGAGGCTCCTCTATATCCCACAATGCTACGCGGTAACTACTCAGATCTCGTTTGATAGCTATACCAAGCAATCCTAGTCTCCATAGAATGGAGTAGGGAAACCCACCTCAAAACAATCTGCGTAAAGGAAAGGCAGACCTCAGTAAGGATAGAAGAGGTGGAAGAACGTGTGGGAATGACAACTTTCAGAAGAAAAACACAAAATGAATTCCAGTCGGTCTGTCCAGGCTTGGGGGAAGGAGGGTGGGGCGAAGAAAGAAGGCGAAGAAGACAACTAACATGGAACGTTATGGTAGGTACATAACTTCTTAATGTTAAGTTGTCAATCTCGCCTGCATTCTTGCTGGATGGGACCGCGTCCCTAGCACCTTACCCCGGGTGGCCTATCGGAACAGACTCTTGAGAACAGTGGAACCAAAATTGGCACGACTTCTGGAAACCATGTCCAATTTGTAATGTGAAATGAATGTATGAGGAGAAGCCCAGGTGGCTGCTGCACAAATTGAATCTATTGGCAGCCTATCCTGAAAAGCTACGGATGTAGCTAATGCCCTAGTTGAATGAGCTCTAGGTCTTGAGGGTAGTTTTTGATGTCTGATCTCATAGATGAAGGTAATTGTAGAGGTGAGCCATCTAGAGAGGGATACTTTAGTAACTGGAAGGCCCAATTTGCCTTCCGCATATGACAGAAACAATTGATCAGATTTCCTGAATTGTTTAGTCTTGTCTAAGTAATATCTAAGTTGGCGATGAACATCCAAAAAATGTAGCTTTTGTTCCGACCTGTTTGAATAGTTAGGGAAAAAGACTGGAAGATCAATAATTTGGTTTAGGTTTATTTGAGAAGAAATTTTAGGCAAAAAGGATGGATTAGTACGGAGGGATACCCTGTCCTTGTGAAAAACTAAGTAAGGAGGACGACTGCACAGAGCATGGAGTTCGGATACCCTTCTCGCTGAAGTTATAGCTACCAGAAAAAGTGTCTTCCAAGAAAGCAACTTCAGAGAACATGAAGCCGCCGGCTCGAAGGGGGGAAGAATTAAAGATGCCAGAACCAGGTTCAAATCCCATTGAGGCGGGGGAACTTTGATTGGAGGTTTGAGAAGAAATATACCCCTTAAAAAGGCTTTACAGAGTTTGTGAGCCATGATGCTAGACTCTGAAACACCAACATGAAAATTTTATATGGCAGCCAATTGAACTCTAATGGTTGATGCAGAAGATCCTAAATGAAAGAGTTCTGCTAGAAAGTCTAAAATAGACTGGATAGGTGCAGTAAAGGGATCTATGCTTTTTGATGTTGCCCAAAGGGAAAAGCGTTTCCATTTGCTACTATAAATCTTCTGGGTAGAAGATTTATGAGAGGCTATCAAGATATCTCGGACCAAGTGAGATATTGAGGGAAGCCTGGCTAAGGTAGGAATCGGAGAAACCACGCTGTGAGGTTTAGAGAAGGCAGAGATTGGTGCAGCTGACCCGATTCGTGGGTTATCAGATCTGGTACTGGGTCCAGATGCCAAGGCTGCTCCAAAAGGTAACGATGAAGAAAGGGAAACCATATCTGTCGAGGCCAGTAAGGGGCAATGAGGATCATAGTCACTCTCAAGGCGATGGCTTTCTGAATTAGTTGAGATATCAGTGGAAAGGGGGGAAAGGCATATAGAAGTCCCCGGGGCCAATCGTGGACTAGAGCGTCTCTGGTGGGATGGCCTGGTAACGGGAAGAGAGTGAAGAAGTCGTGACACTTGCTGTTTTGGGGAGTAGCAAAAAGATCGCAGCAAGGCTGGCCCCATCTTAGGAATACTTCTTCTAGAACTGATTTCTTTAGAGACCACTCGTGGGGCATGAGAATTGCTCTGCTCAATTTGTCTGCAATAACGTTGGATTTCCCGAGAATGTGCGTTGCTATCAGAAAACGCTGAGAAGAGATCGCCCATTGCCAAAGTCTGAGTGCCTCTCGACATAAAGGGTATGATCTGGTTCCGCCTTGTTTGTTGATGTACCACACTACGAACATGTTGTCCGTTTGAATTGCAATAGTCCCAGTGGGAAGAGAGTCATGAAGGGCTTGCAACGCTAAAAGCACTGCTCTCATCTCTAAGACGTTTATGTGCAAGTGGCACTCGAAAGGTTGCCACGTGCCCTGGACTGTCCTGCCCTGATAATGCCCCCCCCACCTGATCAGGGAGGCGTCTGTTGTCAATGTGGCGACTGGGGGGGGGAGAGTGAAGGGTCTTCCTCGGAGAAGTTGAGGTGATGTGATCCACCAAGACAGTTGATTCTTGCATGCTTGAGTTATCAATATGGTATGGGACATCGGGAGCTGTTGAAAGGACCACTGAGTAAACAGCATCCATTGGAGGATCCTCATGTGAAAGCGAGCTAAGGAGAGAAGGGGAATAGCTGCTGCCATGAGTCCTAGTACCTTCAAAACCAGTCTGGCTTTGACCTTGTTGCATTGTAAGAGAAGGGAAACTTGGTTCCGAATGTCTGACACCCTCTGCTCTGTGAGTCTGGCTGAAAGATTGAGTGTGTCTAAGGTGGCGCCTATAAAGACAATAGATTGACAAGGCGACAAAGCAGATTTTTCGAAATTTATCGAAATGCCTAGAGCTTGACAAGATTGGATGGTGAAGTCCCTGGATAGGAGAAGCTGATGTCTGGTGGAGGTGGTGGTAAGGAGCCAGTCGTCCAAATATGGAAACACCTGGAATCCTTGACGTCTCAAGTGAGCCGCGACCACTGCCATGCATTTGGTGAACACACGGGGGCTGTAGTGAGACCAAAGGGCAGGGCCCTGAACTGGTAGTGACTGGCTCCCAGCCTGAAGCGGAGATATCTCCTGGAGCGTCTGTTCATTTTGATGTGGTAGTATGCGTCCTGAAGATCTATCGAGCACATCCAATTGTCCTGACCCAAGAAGGGTAGAATGGACTGTAGCGTGACCATCCGGAATTTTGTTTTCTTGACAAACTTGTTTAAGTAGCTGAGATCCAGTATGGGTCTCCAGTCCCCTGTTTTCTTTGGTACCAAAAGAATTTGGAGTAGATTCCGGATCCTTGCTGGTCTGCCGGGACTGATTGGATAGCTCTTTTTGATAGCAGCTTTGAAATTTCTAATGCTGCTTGTTCCCTTAGACCGGGTGGAACATCTGGAAGGGATCTTTTTGGTTGGGTTGGGATGTGAATAAAGGGAATTTTGTAACCCTCGGATATGATCGACTGTACCCATTTGTTTGAGTAAGGGAAAGCCAGGCTTTTGGGTACAGTGATAACCTTCCCCCGACTGCCTCCGAAGGTGGACAGCTGGGCAGCCCCTCAGGGGTGCTGAAAAGGTTTGTCAGAGAACATTTCTCTGCTACCCTGGTTTTGCGGACCTCCTCTGCCTCTAGGGTGGCGTCTATTATTATTCCCCCCCTCTGCCTCTAGAGGGGAATCGGCCTTGTGCATCAGATGAGACTCCCTGGGATTGTTTGCGGAACCACATCTTTCCTCCCCTTTGACCTTTGGGATAGGGTCTAGAAGGGGTAGAAAAACGGACTCCTACAGCAGAGAGAGTCTTACCTTCTACCTCGCACCTGGTCAATGTATCCTTCACCTGTGGACCAAACAAGGATGATCCATCAAAGGGAGAATTGGTGAAGGACGCCTTGAAAGGGTCCGCAAAGTTGCATAGCCGCATCCAGGTGTGACGTAAGGCAACACCTGTGCCTGCAGCTCTACTCGCCCCATCTGCTGCATATGAGACCAGCCGCATGGAGGAGTTAACGATGGAATTTAGGGCTGCCAACTGGGAGTTCATTGTGTCTTTGAACCCCTCAGCTGTAGGATCCTTTATCAGTTCACCCATATCCTTGAGTAAATCTCTCTGGAAACGAGTGAAGTGGCATAAGTAGTTCAGCGACCGCATTGAAAAGGTCGCTGATGAGAACATCCGCTTGTCGTACCTGTCCATGGTCCTAGATTCCTTATTAGGAGGATGGACAGGAACCGAAGGATCAGCTAACTCCTTCTTTGTGGCCGCAGCCACCACCATGGCATTAACAGGGACACCTTTGGATAAAAAATCTTTGTCTCTGGGGGCAGTAATAAATTTGGATGGTCTCCTCGGGGTGGGTTCCACTGAGTCAGGAGCCGTCCAAGCCTTCCTTGCCACCACTTCCATAAGGGGGTCAAAGGGAGGGGACACCCAGGAGGTAGAAGGGCGAGAGCCAAACGCCTCAAGATACACCGACTCATCCTCCGAAGGGTTAAGGGCTGGCCAGTTCCCCCTCTGTTTCAGGATCTCAAGGATGTCAGCAAAGGAGACATCCTCAGAGGGGGATCGAGGGGAACCTTCGGATTCCTCTAAGTCAGTGTCAGAGGTGATAGACTCAGGGGAGTCAATGTGCTTCCTCTTGCACTGCCTCTTCCTTGGGGGATCTCCTGCAGGGTCAGGAGAGGCCTCGGAAGAGGAGGAAATTCCCAATGGGGAAACATGAGGAGTTGGCTCTCTGCGGTCTGAGACAAGGGGGTGAGTAGAAATCACCGCAGGCACTGTAGATGGAGGGGCTGAAGGAGCTGACTGTGGGGCAGAACCTGGTTCTAGCACGTTCCGCATGACCTCGAAGGCACCCCTGTCAGGCAAGGCCTGAGGCCCCCGCTCCGAAGAGACAAGGATCTCCCCCGGCACCGACAGGGACGGCTCCGAAGCCGATGTTGGAGCCGAACTCACCAACGCCAAAGCCCCAAGAGGGACAGCGGGGTCGGACAAGGGTCCGATGCCACTCGCCCCCTCGGAGCCGACAAGGGAAGCTCGGCGCCGAGATCCCTCCAAAGAGGAGATCGGAGCAGATGACGGAGCCGAAATGGAAGGTATCGGATCCGACGCACCGACAGTCATGGCTCCGACAAGCCTTGGCTCTGAACTCAAAGGAGTCGGAGGAGGAATGTATTGGGGAACGGGAATAGCCACTGACTGGTGAGTCTGGCTATGCAGCATTTGGGCCAGTGCCTCGGACTTGAGAAGTCTACTCACTACCCTTTGCAAGTCATGGTCGGATAATCTGGAAGACCGTGAGGAATGAGTTTTGTGACTTCGTTCCGAAAGAAGAGGGGATCCTGGCGCCGAATGCACGGATCCGATAGAGGGGGATCTGGACCTCTTTCTCGATTGTGGCTCCGATAAAGGTATCGGAGCCGACAAAGTTTTATCAGCCTCGGCTCCAGCCGGAGCCGAGGTAACAGTATGAGGCTTAGAAACATCGGCTCCAGCCGGAGCCGATGTCGAAGCCGACTTAGACTTCTCAGCAGTCGACTCTGGAGCAGGAGCCGACTGTTTAGAAGTTTTTGAAGGCTTCCCCGACACAGACTGAGTCGGGGGGCCTTCAGGCTTTAATAAGCCCCGCAAGATAAGCTTTTTCTTGCGTTCCTGCAGGACTCTAGGGCTAAACCCATGACAAAAAGCACAAGAGTCCTGCAGGTGCAAAGGCCCCAGGCAATACACACAAGAAGTGTGACCGTCTGTCAGAGACATTTTCTGACAGCACGGGTCACACTTCTTGAAGCCTGAGACCTTGTCTTTAGACATAATAAACAAGAGAGCCTAACACACACAAACACACTACAGACACTCTCTTTAGAAAAATATTAAAATAAATTTTTAAGGTTAAACCACAAACACACACACACACAAGCCCTTACAAAAAAAACTAATTTAGTAAAGGACTAGGGGGAGGGAAGGGGACGAAGGCCTAAAACAAGGAAAAAAAGGGAAAGGGGGCTCGACAAACAGGGGTCGATTTATCTAAATTTTTAAATTAAACTGAAAAGTTATGTATCAAAATTAAAAAAGGGGTTTTTAGAAGTACCTAAAGGTAAAACTGTAACTAACCTGCCTGAGCCGGTAGAAAACGCACCTCGTCAGCTATAGCGGCAAACGAGATCTGAGTAGTTACCGCCTAGCATTGTGGGATATAGGGGAGCCTCGGGCCGGTGGAATTAGCTCTCGAGCTTTAGTATTGGCCGAGTCGGAGCAAACCCATCCAGCAAGAATGAAGGCGAGATTGACAACTTAACATTGACTATTTACAACAGTAATGGTTCATAGGAGTGAAAAAACAATAGGAATTATAGCAACAACATTTAATACATTCTGAAGGGTTGTACTTAATTTCAGTACATAGAGGTTTCAAACAAAGATATGTCAGTGTGATCGCACATTGGTAGAAGATAGAGAATAAGTTTGATATAAGAATCAGTAAGGTATTTGTTGAGTGGGCTCAATGTTTGAGGGAATGGTGTAGTATAGGAGGTTTGGAAGGAGTTTCATCGGTTATTCATTGTGGGTTTAGCTGTATATGAAGTCTAATCACATTACCTTACACTACTGTTACAGATTTTTATTTCTGGAGTGCTCAGGGAGTGAAACACAATGCATACATGTGTGACGCCCCTGCACTGGCCCAGTAATCAAGGAGCCTCAGTCCTCACCACTTGCACCAGTGAGGAATGTACACATTGGGAGAATGACAAGTACACACACAGTAAAGTACAGTTAAGAGCAGAAAGAGACCACAGTTAATCTGGGGGCTGGTTTCTCCCTCTTTCTCCAGCTCCTCAATAAGACTCCCCACTGTCACAGCTATAGGGTTAAGATCTCAGCAGAGCAGTCAAGCCAAAATCTCCAGCACCTCTCTCTGTCCAACCAGTGTTCATGTCCCTGCCCAAGTAGCTGACACACACACTTTGAGATTTGATTTATATACAAACACACATACACACTCCTGGGAAAGGCTGTCACAGATTTATTAGCTATGCCCCCTTTTGGCCAGACTAAAAGGTAGTTATCACTGTCACCAACCAGCTCTTTATCAGCTACTATAAGGCCCTTCCCAAAGGGTGACTAATCCTACTGTGTGATGTTACTATTATCCAAATGGTAAGTGTGACAAAGACTATTGGTGTGCTCTATACAGTGTCATCAAATAAATATGCAAGTATTCTAAGAGCTTAAATATCTCTAAACAAACCAGCCACAATTAAAAGGTTTAAATATATTTAATAATAAATAATAAAAGAACAAGACAATACTCAAACAACACCGAAACTACAGAGTTCAGAATCACAGGAAATATTTTAAAACAACATTGCAGGATAGTCTCAAATAAATACAGAAAACATCTAAACTAATCTTCACTATATTCCTAACTATATCTAAGAGAAATCACTGTATCCTAGTCACTTACTATTAGAGCAAGGCAAATGCAGATGAGTGGATGTTGTCAGCTCCAAAGACAAATTCAAAATGCAAAATCTGTCACTGAGAGAGTTCTTAAATTACTATCAAACATTAACTGCTGAGTCAGCTCAGATGACATCACTCTTTGCCACCTCCTTCAGTTCCCAGGCTAACTTAACAAAATTTTAGCATCTCTATGTGAGAAGTACATATCGCTCAGATGTTTGCTCAGAACTGGGAGTCATAAAACAATTAAACACTTTTACATTTTAAACCTAGTAATTATTTCTGTTTCAAGACAACAGAAAAACTTCTAACTCTAGACATCCTGTCTCCATGCATTAACTAACTTTTATAGCACATTGTAAAACATTTCAATTTTCAACTTATTTTCTTGATGTTTTGCAAGTTAACTCTGTATGTTCCAGCTTCTACTATTAAAACATACATTTGCACAGGTATATAGTTTATATACATTTCTGTTCTTTTCCAGTAGGGTACACTGTGGTTACAATCTTGAAGCTCAGTACATAACATACAGTTCAACACACACTTCTGCACCAGGAGTTTAATATACATATAAGAAATAGTTCTCTTACATTTGTAAGAAAAGCATATGAATCACATTAATATTCACAAATGACATACGATTATTTACAAAATTCCAGTTAGCTGGGCTGGCAGTGTCACAATGGGAAGCATGTATGTGCATACATATATATGATGATCATCCTGTGGAACATGCTAGACTTTGGCGTGGTTATCAATTATCATGCTGTTGCCACATGCAGAATTATGTATATTATTGCAAAAACAAACACATATATATATATATATATATATATATATATATATATATTTATACAGGGATATTCAATCTGTTTGTTTCAGCACAATGATATGGTGTGCTCTGGTGTACTCTGGTGACATGCTGGGGTCCCACTGATATACTGTATCTCCTGCAATTGTTCAGAAATGGGAAGTCAATAGGGATGATAGTGCTAAGCTTCCAAGAAGCACTGCCTTGAGGCATCAGGCATGCAGTCAGCATGGACCCTAAGTCCAGATGTGAGACTTGGGTCAGGAGCTATGTTATGTTATTGACCAAACCTCACCTACGTATATCACTTCCCCCAGCTCAGCAGAAACTGGAAACCATAAGCCTTATATAAGTTCATGATTTCACTTTTTTTCCTCATGCAACAAAGCTGAAAAATGTTTGCATCGTTCCAGACATTACATATTTAATAGCCTAAACAGATCTATCACTAACACAAGCTTTAAAAAACAAACTGAAGACACATGAAAAACACAGGAAATACTCTGACAATAAAGTCATCTTTCACCTCCATCTCTAATTATGAGTATTGTTTCAGTGTTTCAGTGGTGTTGTTACACATATCAGTGCTGACCCTTAATCAACAGACAGAAAATTTTACCCGTTTGTTTGACCAGGACTATGATTTTCTCTCCACCCAGGATGAGCAAGCCAGTATAAATTGCTCACTCCCACTCTCCTCTGTCTGGTTATTTCAGTGTTCAAGCCAGTAAAGTGTAATTCCAGGTATGTGAAAGTCAGAATGAAAGAATATCAACACTCACATAGACACAGGCACAGACACACACACACACTTTGCATGTAGCTACCTCTGTGATAGTCTACATTTATACATACAAACACACACACACACACACACACACACACACACACACACACACACATAGAAAAGACAAAACATCTGTGGAAAATGTAACCAAAATGGCACAAAACTATTTAAGCTGATGTACACAATAAAACGACTTCTGTTTATAGCTAAGCACTTTTGTTCTAGAATTTATAAGAAATTCTTCAGAGCTTAAGTGGGCCAAAAAACAAATACTTAAATACCAATCTTAATTAGACATCATATGACTTACAATTCAATTTACTTAAAAAAATACATACATTTATATATATATATATATATATATATATATATATATATATATATATATATATATATATATATATATATATATATATATATATATATATATATACATATATATATATATATATATATATATATATATATATATATATATATATATATATCTATATTTAACTTATGGTCCTCAGTTAAAAAGTGGAAAAAATAAACCGTATGACTAAAATGTCAATAAATAACTAAAATAATATATAAATATATATATATATATATATATATATATATATATATATATATATATGTATATATATATATTTAACTTACTGTTCTCAGTTAAAAAAATGATTGAAAAATTAAATCTTGTGATGTCAGTAAATATTTAAAACTGATCTTTTTGTTCAAACCTGGTCTGCTTGAAATAAAATTTGCCATTTGAGTTCTTACTTCTAGAATGTTATTTGTGTCCGCACCAAAAGGAATTTCTGTTACAAAGTCAACAACAAAAATAAAAATTTTCTAAAATCAGTGCAAACAGAGGCATGTTTTCCTAGAGCGTCAGTGTACTCCTTGTTCTTAATAGCCAATGTGTGCTCATACATTCTGTTGTATAATTTCTTTGTTGTTTTGCCAACATAAAAACTTACATGATTCACATATAGCTAAGTAAACAACATATACAGAATTGCATATGAACCTGTTTTTTTTTCCAAATCTATTTGTGAGAGTGTTTCAGGACTACATTGGAGCTCTTATTAATATAAATACAATATTTACATATTTGCCATCGAAACATGAAACATCTATCAGAATGCTGGATTTCAGCTGTCGTCTCGAAAAAGAAGTTATGTACTTACCATAATGTTCCAAGTGTGTTGTCCATCTTCGCCTTTATTCTAACATATGGGTCGCATCCGATCTGTCGGATCCTTCTCGGCCTTATGCAGAAGTTCGTGGCCTCCAGCTAAGCTCTTGGGCATTCTACCCATCCCAAGAATGCACTTCCTTATTACCTCAGATCTTGTTTGCCCAATAAAGAAGCCAGTAGTTATATAAAAGAAGACAGAAGTAATACTATTGAAAGTATTTAAAGAAACATTTTAAATAACAATGAGTCCTAGAAGGCCTCATTTTGTATCACCTGTTCTTCCAGTAGTCTAGGAAGGGGGCAGATGGGAGGGTTGTAAGAATAAAGGTACAAGACGGACAACACACGTGGAATGTTATAGTAAGTACATAACTTCTTTATGTGTTGTTGTCAAGCTTGCCTTTATTCTCACATATGAGACAACATCCCTAGTAACCTGAATCTTGGGTGGCTCATGGAAGAATATTCCTCAGAACCATTGATCCAAAGGAAACCCTACCCCTGGAGGCCAAATCTACTTTGTAATGAGTAATAAAGGTATGAGGGTTTGACCATGTAGCTGTTGTGTAAATACTGTCTAGAGATTCTCTGGCCAGAAAGGCTAAAGAAGTAGCCACAGCTATAGTAGAATGTGCTTTCACTGGTTTAGGTAACGGCTTATTTTCAAATTCAGAAATGAAAGTAATACAGTCAGAAAGCCATTTTGACAAGGTAACCTTGGAAAATGGAAAGCCTTTTCTCGCTTCAGTAAAGGAAACAAACAACTGATCTGTTTTTCTGAAATCCTTTGTTCTGTGTAGGTAAAAATAAAACTGTCTGTGAACATCTAATAAGTGAACCAGATAGCCTCCTTTGTTTTGGAAATTTGTGAAGAAAACTGGCAATTCAATGGATTGATTAAGATTAGACTCAGAAACTACTTTGGGCAGGAAGGAAGGGTTAGTTCGTAAATAATGAAATTTTGTCTTTGTGAAAGATTAAATAGGGTGGCTTTATCAACAAAGCTTGTAATTCAGGTGGAGTTCCAAGATGGCTGCACACTTGTTTTTAGCTCTCTCAGTGTGAAAACAGAAACTTGGCAGAGAAGGCCAGTACACTTGTGTTTATGGGTGAATGGCTAGTAAGTACACTGCCTGGATGCCAAGAATAAAGAAATACAGAAGACCTGGAAAAAAATCAGCTACAAAAAGTGAGGAAGAAACACTGACTAGGGAGAGTTCTGCAGCTGCTCAGAAAAAAAGTAATGCAACTTTCAGACATGACTTCCAATAACCTGCAGGATGATATAAGACAACTGCATATAGACCTGGTTAAAATAAACAAAACACTGATAGAGTATATTAACACAAACAACCAAAGGCTGGAACAAATGGAAGAAGCTTTAAACAGATATTCAGATGATATGATAAATCCGCAAATGTCAAGAGGTCAAAATGAAGAAAAGGCTGGCTGAATATGAGACTGCTCAGGAAGAGATGTTTCAAAAAATAATAGAATTAGAGGACAGACCACGTGGGGAAAACCTGCGATTTTTAGCTATAAAAGAGAAGTTGGAAGGAACAGCCTGCATTAAATTTATGAAAGCACAAACAAGCAACTGGACTGGTATTCCAGAGCAGGATTGATTAGTTGAACGGGCACATTGTGTGTATCCTCCAAATCTAGCGATAAGAAAGCAACCTAGACCTTTAATAGTAAGGATGCAATCCTACCAGCACAAAGAATTTATTTTGTCAAAACTGTGGCAGAAAGATAAAATACTAAAATAGGTGAGAGCAGAGTGTTTGTGGAGGACGATTACTAATTGTACACCAGGCAAAAGAGAAGTAAATTCATCCCGCTACTCAAAGAATGCCGAGATGCAGGTGTGAAATTCAAACTGCTATATCCAGATGTTTTCAAGGTATTCTTCCCTGGAGGGACAAAATCATTTTTTGATGAAGTGCATGCTGAGGAGGAAATACAGATGTTTATCCACCAAAAACTGAGCTGTAAAACAGAAGGAGATTCGGCTTCTCACTCTTCTGATAATACAGATCACAGAGAGACTGCACTTGTGAAACCTTTTCCAGTATTTCAATGGAAAATGTTGGAGAGAAGGAAGGGAGCAGGAGAATTGACCAAAAGAATCAAGAGTACGTTGGAAATGAAGCAGAGACAAGATCTGGGTGATAGAGAAGAACAGTAATATAATCAGTAACTTAATGTGGGATTACAAAGCAGTAATTATATTTATGAAATATGATAGCATAAGAAAATTTGGAAAAATTGGACTTCTTCAAAATTTGTTTGCTGAGTGGGGGACTCAGTTATATGCCCTACTTCATGTCATTAAGGTTCGGAAAAATGCTTTGGGGAGGGAAAGAGAGGGGAGAACGCTAACTCTAAGTAAAGAAAACACCTTTTCTTAATAGTATTGTATCATTGTTGTATGGTTTTCTTTGCATGCTATTTTTGGGTGTAATGGGGATTGTAAACAGGTGTTTTTATTTTTCTCCCCTCTTCTCTTTTTCTTCTTGTGCAGTTTTGAGAAACATAAGCAATGTATTAACACACAAAAAAAAAAAAAAAGGAAAGGAAAAAGGGAGCCTGGTTAAGGGGGCATGACAGAGTTCAAACTGATGTGCTTTGTTTTCATTCTTGCATGGGAAAATGACTGATTAATGACCTTTGTTTTAAAATAGAGAGCAAGTAAATGAAAAAAAATATTGAATATTATAAGGTTGTTTTTCTACAACTTGCAAATGTATATAAGTACCATTTCTGCGGCATGTCTCCATGGAGACAATCTGGTAAAGAAAAACTGGAGACAGTGTGGTGGTAGGGGATTAGCTGAGGTAAAAGAAAAAACTCCTTTTCCCAACGGTTCTTGGAATTCATAAATTCCAACACCCTGGATCAACTAATCCATTGTCCCACCAGGGGTTCCAATATCCTAGACCTGGTCATTACCAACATGGGAGATAGATGCTCCACACCAGTGGTCACCCCCTCACTGGTCAGGTCTGACCATAAGCAAATCATCCTTGACATCCACATCCCACCCCCACCCCCCAGTAAGGAAACCTCCTTAAAAAACTTCTCCAAAGCCAACTTCATGCTACTGAAGTCAGAAGTGACAAACTTCATAACACCCACGCAGACAGGATCTGGAAATTTGACTGCAGAATCCTACACTAAGGTACTGTATGAGCACATCCACTTGTGCATGAATCGTACCATCCCAAATAGAACTAAGATGCTCTTCTCAAAAAAAAGAAAGCCAATCTGGTGGTCCCCTGCTATAAACAAACTATACAACAGAAGGAAGAAACTGTTGCAGAAAAGATGAAAATCCCAGGATGCAGAAAACTCCCTTACCAGCCTCAGTAAGAAGCTGAGATCACTCATAAAATCCTCAAAAGCTAGTTCCGAAAATAAAATTGCCAAAGATTCCAAAGACAACCACAAGGCATTCTATAGTTATGTCAAGAATCTAAATGGCAATGCTCAGATCTGCTCTGAGCTACAACAGAGTGGCATTAAGTATAATGATCCCAAGGATATTGCCAATATCCTGGCAGATCGATTTAGTGCCAACTTCACTCCCCTCTCACCCCCTAAAGAGCCCATCTCAATACCAAAAGACTGTCAAATTCCAATAATCACAGCCACACAGGTAGAAACAGCACTCTCCAAAGCTAAGAATACAGCATCCATGGGACCAGATGACATCCCAAGCTGTGTACTACATGAACTACAAAATGAACTGGCACCCCACCTAAGTGTCATGTTTAATCATAGCCTCACCTCAGGCTTCGTGCCCACTAAGTGGCGCACAGCTACAGTTATCCCGCTCCATAAGGGAGGATCCACCTTGGATCCCGGGAACTACCGTCCCATCAGTCTGACAAGCCTGATCTGCAAGGGCATGGAATGCATTATCATGGAACTTATAAACAAAGACATTGGCAACCTCCAGACACTGGACCCCACCCAGTTTGGGTTTGTGAAGGGCCGATCTTGTCTCCTGAATCTGACTGCCTCCTTCGAATCGGTCTCCAGAGCTGTGGACGAGGGTAAGGAGGTCCACACAGCCTATCTGGACCTCGCCAAGGCCTTCAACACCATCCCCCACTCTGGAATCATAGATAAACTTACTAAGCTGGGCATAAATCCCTACGTCACTCGATGGGTTGCCAGCTGGCTTACTGACAGAACCCAGACTGTAAAAGTAGCCCACTCCAAATCCAGCTCCAGACAAGTGACAAGTGGAGTACCTCAGGGTTCAGTCCTGGGACCACTCTTGTTTGGCATCTACTTCTCTGAAGTACAGGCCAACACTAAGGGACTCTGGCTAACAAAGTTTGCAGATGACTGCAAACTGGGAGCCATTATTGAATCTCCAAATGATGTGGATATTCTACAAAAGGGCCTTACAGAAACAGATGCCTGGTGCCAGGGCCATGGGCTCAAGCTTAATGCCAAGAAATGTATAGTCATTCCCTTTGGAAAAAAAACATGTACCCATGAACTACCACATAGGTGGCAGGACACTAAACATCGAAAGTGTGATGAGAGACTTAGGGACACAAGTGGACTGTGGTCTCACTTTCGATAACCACATCGCCACAACAGTCAGGAAATCCTTCTACGTGGCACACCTCATCACTAAGGTCTTTTCATCCAGAAAAAAGAGTTCATTGTCCCACTGTAATCATCCCTCATTAGACCCATTATAGAGTATAATGCCCCATTTGGTATGTACCTCACAAGACATCTGCAACAGCTGGAAAGGCCACAGAAATACCTCACTACAAGAATCACAGGCCTAAAGCAGATGCCATATGATGACCGTCTAAAAAAACTCCAGCTATACTCTGTGGCATATCGTCTACTCAGAGGTGATCTCTGCTTAACATACAAGGCCATGTCAAACCCGGAGCTGTTGGACATGCTCCACTTAAAGAAATCCCAATTGCTCAGAGCCACATGCTCCAGGGATCTAAACCTTATCATCACAATGAACAAAACATGCTGGAGGGATAGGCTCCTGACCCAGAGACTCCCCATACTCTGGAATAGACTGCCCATACATGCCAAGCAGAGCACCTCATTGGCCCTCTTCAAAAGGAACCTTGATGATTGAATGGGAGATAGGAAATTCACCCCGGGGATCATGTCAGTCGCCCTGCTAGACAGGGGCCCAGAGAAGTAAATATTGTGGGAAAAAATTTCCAGGGAATTGTTATGGCCAGGCTTGCATAGGCCTTAGGGTCGATAGCCTAGTACCAACATATGAACCTATGAACCTATAAAACAGACAAACTGGCTGGGATAATAATGTTCCCTGAAAACAATCAGGGGTCTCCCAGGTGTGACAGCTTTAAAGATAATACAAAACCAGTTACACTTGAAGTAAAGTTCTCTCAGTTTTTTTTAAATGCAATGGGGATATGAATGTAACAGGTGTCTTTGTTTTTTTTTTCTTGTTCACCATTCTTTTTCTTTATCCAGTTTTGAAAAATGTATGCACTGCAATGAAAAAAGAATGAGGAGGGGAGGAGATGGGGGAGAGTACAAGGGTCTGGTTAAGTGAGTATGACAAAATAAAAATCAGTGTGCTTTTTCCCATGCTTGCAGAGGGAAATGACTGGGTAAAAAACATAGGTGTTATCCAGTAACAAGTTTATTACAAATCATGTAAATGAAAAAGAATATTGAATACTGTAAGTCTTTCTTTATGATAAACAAGGTACCCTTAGCAGTTTTGTGTCTGGTTTACATGACACTAGAAGATAATTTGATAAAGAAAAATGGCTTGGAGAAAGTGTTTACTGAAAGCATTCAAGTGTTTTTTTTCAACTGGGAGAGTTATATACATATAAAAAATTAAATAGCATTTACTAATAGTGCAGGCTGTACCATGCATCTTAGCATGACTAACCTTACATTTTGGTTAATGTTAGCCTGTCTGAGCAGCTATCAATTTAGAACTTATGTTCTTATTAGGAAGCAAAAACTTCAATATTTAAAGATGTACATAGTTTTGTGTGTTATTGTAAAGTTCATAGGTTTTAGGAGGGTTTTTTTTTTTTGGGGGGGGGGTGTTTGTTCTCTTTGTGACATAGGTGCAAATGAATATGACATGAAACAACTATATAAAAGACCAACCTACCGAACAGTATATACATGCAACATAAAAGTTGGAACTAGACATTTAGCAAAAGAGCAGTTATATATAAAAGGTGGTAACAATAACCACATAAGAAAATGATGCTTTCTGTGACACCCGTGCCCTGGCCCAGCAATCAAGGAGCCTCAATCCTCACCATTAACACCAGAAAGGGCATCTCATATATGAGGAAAGGATAATAAATACACACAGTAAAATTCAATTTCCCTTAAGAGCACACAGAGATCACAGTCAGTCCAGGGTTGGTCGCCCCCTTGCTCTCCAGGTCCCCAAGTAAGACTCCCCACTGGCACAACTATAGGGTCCAGATCTCAGCCAGCTGGGCAAGCTAAAATCTCCAGCACCCTCTCTGTCCAACCAGTGTTTTGTGTCCCTGCCCAAGTAGCTGACACACACACACTTTGAGATAAGAGTTTATACAACCACACAGACACTCCAGGGGAAGGCTGGTACAGTTTCTCCAGCTGTGCCCCTTTTACCTAGACTATACGGTAGAAATCACTGCCAACACCCAGCTAATATTTATCAGCTACTCAAAGGCCCTTAAAAGGGTGTCCAATTATGTCTGTCCAATATTATTATCCAATTGGTAGAATAACTAAACACTCAAGGCTTATTAGAGTGACTTAGTACAGTAATCACTATAACTATGCAATGTACTCTAGAGCTTAAATTATCTCTATACAAAACAGCCAGAGTTGAAAGGTTTTAAAATAGTTAATAATAAATAATAAAATACAAGACAATACCTCTTACTACACAGTGCTAGTCAAGAGTTCAGAGGTCACAGAGAAATACTTAAAATAATTCAGTAGTACAGTTCTGACATCACAGAAAAACACTTAGTCTAATCTTTCTAGTTTCTAGCTATTTCTAAAAGAAAACGCAAGTCTAAGATAACTTACATATGAGCAAGACAGTGCTGTGAGTTGGATGGTCAAGACAAAAAAATGCTTAATCCTCTCTGGTTCTCTCTGTTTAAATTGAAATTGCAGTTCTGATTCACATTACATCATTCTTCACACTTTCCTGGGGTTCTCAGGCTACACATTACATCATTCTTCACACTTCCCTGGGTTCACAGGCTAACAGAAACTGCATTTACATTCTTAACATCTACTTTTGTTATCTTGCAGCTGGTCAGGAAACAGAGCAATAAAAATACATTTGCATGTTTAAATCTAGCAGTTTAACTCTTTGTTAAACCAATAGCAAGAATTCCTTCATCTAGACCCTTCGGCACCACTGTCTACATCAAAGGGTCACCACATACTTTACTTTGGTCAGTAGAGTGCACTGTTGTCACATTTATTTCCAGTTCCACATGTAACAGTATTTCTTTACATTTATGACAACAATCCTGTAGTTTACATTCATAATTACAAATGACAGAATTATCTGCAAAATTCTATCAGGCTAGGCTGGCAGCCTTCATCTATCTTTACCCACTCTTCATATATCTCCCCCTCCTGGGGAACTCAAGCTAGTTTTTCAAGTGACCCTTGAGAAATGCTGCTTGAGAATGTCAGGTCTATCTGAGTATACCTACCCTATTCCCTGTCTTGAGAGCCCATCTGCATTAGCATTGCAACTCCCACTGCGGTGCTGCACTGACATATCATATGCTTGCAAACCCAGTCTCCATCTTAGCAACTTGGCATTTTGCTGGCTGGCTCTGTTTAACCATGTTAGGGGGTTGTGATCTGTCATAACAGTGAATTTCCTTCCATACAGATAAGGCTGAAGTTTCTGCAGTGCCCACATTATGGCTAGACATTCCTTTTCTACAGCTGCATAGCATTCCTCCCTGGGTTGGAGCATATGACTGAGATAAACCACTGGGTGCTCCTCTCCCTCTGAAGAAATCTGGCTAAGTACAGCCCCCACCCCATGGTTCGAAGCATCCACCTACACGACAAATTCTTTGCTGTAACCTGGACTGGCTAATACAGGGGGTCCTCCCAAAGCTTCTTTAAGCTTCTGGAATGCCTGCTCACATGCTGGGGTCCACACTACCTTATCTGGCCTGTTCTTCCTTGTTAGGTCTGTGAGGGGAGCAGTTATGGTAGTATAACTGGAGACGAACGTTCTGTAGTCTCTAAAAATGCCCTCACCTGCTTTTTAGTACCAGGTGCAGGCCATGCCTGAATGGCTTTCACTTTGGCAAGTTCTGGCCTTATCATACCACTCCCCACTCTATGTCATAGGTAGGAGACCTCTGCCATACCCACCTGACATTTGCTCAGCTTAATGGTCAACCCTGCCCTCTGTAGTCAGCCCAGCACGTCCTGACATGCTGAAGGTGCTTTGGCCAGAAATGGCTGCAGATGGCAATATCATCTAGGTATGCAAGGCCAAACCCTCCTGCTCCTACTAGGATATGATCTACCAGCCTCTGGAAAGTCGCTGGGGCATTCTTCATTCTAAAGGGCATCTTTGTGAACTCATACAAGCCAAAAGGAGTCACAAAGGCTGACTTCTCTCTAGCACTGGGAGTCAAGGGCACCTACCAGTAACCCTTGGTAAGATCAATAGTTGTAAGATACTTAGCCCCACCCAGCTGCTCAAGGGCCTCATCTGTCCTAGGCATGGGGTAAGCACCTGACTCTGCATGACTATTTAATTTTCAGTAGTCTACACAGAACCTGGTGCTGCCATCCTTCTTTGGCACCAGCACCACCGGGGAGGCCCAGGGACTGTTAGACTCTTGAATCACCCCTAGTTACAACATCTCCTGTACCTTCTTCCTCAGAGTCTGTTTGATTCTCTCAGGCACTCTATAAGGGCCTGCCTAATAGGCCTTTGGGGTCCTGTGTCCACCCGGTGCTACCCCAGGTGGGTGCACCCTGGTTTCCCTGTGAACATGTCCTCAAATTCCTGCAACACTGCTCGAATTTCTTGAACCTGAGTAGGAGATAGCTGCTGGGACATTACTACCCCTTCCACTGAGGTGTCAGCCCAAGCCTCACTGAGGAGATCAGTCCCCAGATCTCCTTTAGACTCCTCCTGCAATCCACTGCAAATGCTCAGCACAAGGGCCTCCCTATCATGGTAAGGTTTGATCATGTTAACATGGTACAATTTGAGCCCCTGCCTTCTGCCTAGCAGCTCCACCATGTAGTTAACATCACTTACCTTTCTTACCACCTTGTAGGGACCCTCCCAAGCTGCTTGCAGTTTGTTGTGTCCGACAGGAACGAGAACCATTACCTGCTGCCCCACAGCATACTCTCTAGCTCAAGAATTCCTGTCATATCACACCTTTTTCAGTTGTTGGGCTTCTGTCAGGCTCTCCTGGGCCAAGCCCATAAGTTCCCTGAGTCTTGTCCTGAGGTTTAGGACCTATGCCACAACAGACTCCTTGCGAGACTTGCAGTCACCTTCCCACACATCTCAAATTAAATCTAGAGGTCCCCTCACCCTATGCCCATACAGCAACTCAAATGGTGAAAAACCTGTGGATTCTTGGGGAACTTCTCTGTAAGCAAACAACAGATGGGACAAATATTCTTCTCACTCCCTCTTAAACTGATCTGCAAATGCCCATAGCATGGACTTGATTGTAGAGTTTAACCTCTCAACAAGACCATTAGTCTGGGGATGATAGGGGGTGGTCTTCATGTGCTTCACCCCACAGGACTTCCACAGACAAGCCAGCAGATCTGACATGAAATTGGCACCTCTGTCAGTCAGCACTTCTTTTGGGAACCTACCCTGCTGAAAATCTCTAACAAAGCATTTGCCACCTTCTCTGCCTCAATGGAGGACAAAGCTACTGCCTCAGGGTATCGTGTAGAATAATTCACTACCACTAGGATATACTTTTTTCCTGTGGAACCTGAGGTACTCAGAGGATCCACAATATCCATAGCTAACCTCTGAAATGGCTCCTCAATCATAGGCAAAGGTATCAAAGGAGCTCTCACCTCTTCTCCTGCCTGGCCTACCTTTTGGCACTGCTCACAGGTCCTGCAGTACCCTGTTACATCTCTGGAAATTCCAGGCCAACAGAAGTTCTGCATAATACGACTCTTTCTACATTTTATGCCCATATGACCTGCAAAGGGAATATCATGGGCTATGGCTAGAAGCGCCAGAAGGTAGGCTCTAGGCACTACCAACTGCTGTACTCTCTCACCTTCTAGCCCTCCCTCAAGGGTCCACTCTCTGTATAGTAACCCTTTGTCCGAGTATACAGATTCCCCCTTTCCTTGAGAATCAGGTGCCTCCCTAGCTACCTGCCTCAGGCCTTGCAATGTAGGGTCTTAGAGCTGTGCCTGTCTCAACTCTCTCCTTGTAACCCTTCCCAGCTCCCCTTCCACAGGAAGTCTGGCATCCTCTGACAGTGGTGCTTTACTGTCAGCCTGGGTACTACTACTCACCTCAACCTGTGCAGTCACTCTGACCAAGGGACCATCAGTACCCCCAAGCAGCTGTGGCTCACATTCAGTCTCACTGCTACAGAGTAGCTCCCTCCCTGAAGTAACCACCTTACCAATCCTGGCTGCAAGTATGCAGTCTGTCTGGGTCTCCTCCAGGCTACCAGACTTACCTGCTTGTCTCCATGCCTGACTGCGTGCAACTGCACAAGCACAGTGTACTGCACTATCAAAATCATTCCCTATCAGGCATCTGCAGGTATATCCTCAAACACACACCTACTTGCTGGCATCCTTATCCACCCTCCCAGTCAAGGTGAACCCTAGATATTTGGAATGGGATCCTTCCTAAAGCCCTGACTGGAGTAGAGTGCCCATGCAGGTAGTGTTCCTCTGTAACCACTGCAGGCTTTACAATGATTATATCAGAGGCTGTGTCTCTCTTGACAATGGCCTCTTTGCCATTCACTTAATTAGGATACAGCTTCTGGTGGTAGTTTGGTACCCTTGTTGTCCCAAGACAACCTACTATTGGAAATTTGTCATTCCCACTTACTGGCTCCCTCACCTTTTGTACTCACCTTGCCTCCATGGACATCTGTATGCCACATGGCCCCTCTGGTTGCATTCAAAACATTTAACACTAGCTCTGGATGCGTACCTGGACTAGTGGCTTCCCCTGCTACTGGCAGATTCTGTTGGGGCAGTCTGCGCTGCCCACCATGGGTTCCTTTAAAGCCATGAGCAGTACTGGGGGTCCCCTTCCTGTGCAGGGCTGCACTGCTTGCCAGGTACAGGTCTCCCTTCCTCCCCAACTCATCTGAAGTAGCACATTGTCTATCAGCTAACCAGATCCTCATGTCCTCAGGCAAAGTGCTAAGGGCTTGTTCCCTCACCAAAAGGTCTTCCAGCCCTTCAAAGGTGGTGACCTGACATCCACTCACCCACCTATGGAAATAAGTGCTCAGTTCAGCAACATATTTACACACACTTTCATCTGCCTTGCGTCTGTGCTCACAAAATGTTTTCCTATACATTTCAGGTGTTAGCTTAAAAAACTCTAATAGACAATTTGTTTACAGCAGTATAATCAAAACATGCAATGTCAGATATTTTAGACGATACAGTTACAGCTTTACCATGGAGTAAGGGGGTCAGGAACCATACCCAGAGCCTTTGGTCAACATTATACTGTTTGCATATCCTCTCAAACATATGAATGAAACTATCAAAATGATCCCCCCTCTTTAAACTGTGGAGTGGGGAAGAAATTTACTGACCTGTTATGCTTTTGGGGTCCAGTTACTCCCTTCCCCATTACCTCCATGACTCTGGCGAAGAGTCAGCATTTCTCTCTCATGCTTCCTCTGCCTCTCCTTTTCCTCAGCTTCTATCTCCAAATGCCTGGCCTCCAACTCAAGTCTCTTTAGCTCCAGATGGATCTTTGTCCTCTGCAGAAAGGTTGAGCTGTCCATTCTCTAAGGGTATTATATCTCCACTGCCAGTCTGATTGTCCTCCTGGTTGCTGTTTTCTGATGCAGCTGTAACCAGGGCTGCAATCAGGTCTGCCTTAGTCAGGTTTCCATGCACCAGTCCCCTAGCCTGGCACATCTCCGCCAGCTGGCTCCTTGTCAACTTTCCATAATCCTCTGCTGACACGCTGCCTGCTCACCCTGACTAACTAAGCTAACAAAAGAAATAAAACAATTGTGATCTGAACTCTGAGTATTCACTGCATGGTTGATTTAGAGTACAGAACACCTTCAAAGCTCACTGTACACAAGCTACAGGAATTCACTCTACCCACACCACTACAAGCCAATTAGTATTTGCCACCAATTAATATGTGATGTGGATATCCAACCGCTGCCAAAAAATTAATATGTGATGCCCGTGCCTTGGCCCACAAATCAAGGAGCCTCAATCCTCACCACTAACACCAGAGAGGGCGTCTCATATATGAGGAAAGGATAACAAATACACACAGTAAAGTGCAATTTCCCTTAAGAGCACACAGAGATCACAGTCAGTCTGGGGCTGGTCACTCCCTTGCTCTCCAGGTCCCCAATAAGACTCCCCACTGGCACAGCTATAGGGTCCAGAGCTCAGCAAGCTGGGCAAGTTAAAATCTCCAGTGCCCTCTCTGTCCAACCAGTGCTTTGTGTCTCTACTCAAGTAGCTGACACACACACACTTTGAGATAAGAGTTTATACAACCACACAGACACTCCTGGGGAAGGCTGGCACAGGTTCTCCATCTGTGCTCCTTTTACCCAGACTGTACGGTAGAAATCACTGCCACCAGCCAGCTAATATTTATCAGCTACTCAAAGGCCCTTAAAAAGGTGTCCAATTATTACTGTGCAATATTATTATCCAATTGATAGTATAACTAAACACTCAAGGCTTATTTGAGTGACTTGGTACAGTAATCACTATAAATATGCAATGTACTCTAGAGCTTAAATTATTTCTACACAAAACAGCGACAGTTGAAATGTTTTAAAATATTTAATAATAAATAATAAAAACACAAGGCAATACGTCTTACTACACAGTGGTAGTCAAGAGTTCAGAGATCACAGAGAAATACTTAAAATAATTCAATAGTACAGTTCTGACATCACAGAAAAACACTTAGTCTAATCTTTTTAGTTTCTAGCTATTTCTAAAAGAAAACACAAGTCTACAATAACTTAGATATGAGCAAGACAGTGCTGTGAGTTGGACGGTCAAGACAAAAAAATGCTTAATCCTCTCTGGTTCTCTCTGTTTAAATTGAAATTGCAGTTCTGATTCACATTACATTATTCATCACACTTTCCTGGGGTTCCCAGGCTACACATTACATCATTCTTCACACTTCCCTGGGTTCCCAGGCAAACAGAAACTGCATTTACATTCTTAACATCTCCTTTTGTTATCTTGCAGCTGGTCAGGAAACAGAGCAATAAAATATATTTGCATGTTTAAATCTAGCAATTTAACTCTTGGTTAAAACAATAGCAATAATTCCTTCGTCTAGACCCTTCAGCACCACTGTCTACATCAAAGGGTTACCACATGCTTTACTTTGGTAAGGACAGTGCACTTTTGTCACATTTATTTCCAGTTCCACATGTAACAGTATTTCTTTACATTTAAGACAACAATCCTGTAGTTTACATTCATACTTACAAATGACAGAATTATCTGCAAAATTCTATCTGGCTAGGCTAGCAGCCTTCATCTATCTTTACCTACTCTTCACACTTTCTGTAATGTCTTTCAATCTAAATGGTCTTACAGATAAAAATAAAAAAGAAAGAGTAGTGAACTATATTAAAAAATGTAGAGTACAAATAGCTATGTTATAGGAGACACACCTGGAAAAAACTTAGCATGTGAATTTGGTAAAGAGAGGTTTCCAGGATGATTATTCATTGGAATATTTGGGGCAAAGGAAAAGAGTACTTATATTAATTGCAAGAGGAGCTCCAATAGTGATTGAAGAGGAAAAAAAGATAATAATAGAAGATACATAGTACTAAGGGGCTACTTGCTAGGGAAGAGGATTATACTGGCATGCATTTACATCCCTCTAAAACTGCTATAATAGAGCTTAAGAACATTTTGGGAGAAATAATCAGCTTTCAGCAAGGAATATTGCTTATATGTGGAGACTGGAATTTGGTTTGCAACAGTAAAGGTGTGTCTGGGGGCCTAGAAGGGATAATATAACAAGGGAAGGTAATTTTTGAAGAAATTTATGAAAATGTTTGACATGAAAAATGTGAATTCAGTAGTAGGAGTTCGGAGTGAATTTACATATTACTCACCAAGATACAAAACTGGGCTAGGCTAGATAGATTTTATATCTCACAGTAACGTGCATTTAATTAAAGGTCTTGAAATGCACCCAATAACTATTTCAGATCATGCACCAATAATAACTAAAATAAAAATGCAAGGTAATGAAAAGAAAATGAAACACTGGCGCTTTCCCACCAACCAGGTGAAAAGAGAGGAATTTATGGAATGTGGAATTAATTCAGCAGCTACTAGAGAAGACAGATTTGTCTTCTGAAAACATAGCTAAGAAGTGGGATAAAATTAAAGTGGAGTTTAAAACTGGGTTGGAAATAAAAGAAAGGGAAATATGGCTAAACAGTAACAAGAATTATTTTGATGGGCAAAAAAGAGGTAGCTGGGATTATATTTTTTAGAGGTGTGATGAACTGGCAGACTTTTGGGGTTCCCTGCAGACCACTCTGTCAGAGATGCTGGGTGAGTGGACTGGACTGATTGGGGAGATGATTTTTTTGAGTTATGCTACAGGATCAGAATTGCCTAGACATACTAAAGCCTTGCTGAGTCTAATTACAGTGGCTGCCAGAAAAACAATTACTAGAAAATAGAAATCAAAGTCTAGACCAACTTTACTAGAAACAATTAATATAGTAAGAGAGATAAAACAACTTGTACTGGGATCTTTAGAAAAGGGAAGGAGCAAACTTCATAGAAGAAAATGGAAATTGTGGGAACAGTATATGCAGAGCAGGAACGAGGTTTAAGAGGCAGGATTTGAATGAGCTACATAATGCTTAACTGACAATGACTAAAAGGTTTCTAAGTGATTTATAATGTTTACAAATACAGTTGTTTCAATGGTGTCTGTGATGTAAACTCTTTGCTACTAAAGTGATATCATTTTGTATGTTTTTCTTTTATAGAAATGTAAAATTGCCTTTGTCATATGTCGAAATTTAATAAAGGTGTTGGGGGGAGCTTGTAATTCTGGCAGAAGTAATAGCCACTAGAAAAATTGTTTTCCAAGCTTGTTGTGTCTTTCGGCTTTTCCCGGTTAGGGGTCGCCACAGCGGAACTTCGGTCCGCTAATGATTGGCAGTAGATTTTTATGTGCCGAGTTGCCGGCCCTGACGCACAACCTTCAACGAAGGTATGCCCATTCACGCATGTCTCCACACAGAAGACGCTCTAGCTGAGAATCGAACAGGACAACGTCTTACTGTGAGGCGACAACGCTATCGCAGCACCACCACCGCAGTAAGAATTTTAAATCACAATTTGCTGAAGGCTCAAAGAGAGAATGTGTCAAATGAGATAATACAAAATAAAAGTCCCAAGGGGTGGAAGGACTTTTTTGTAAGATGGTTTTAACAACAGAACTTCTTTCAAAATGGTTTTGCAAAGCTTATGGGATATTACAGGGGAACCATGCTGTCCTAGGTGATAATTAGAAATTGCAGCTAACTGAACTCTTACTGCTCCCTTGCTAAAAAGTTTTGCTAGAAAATCCAGAATGAAGTGCAATGGAGCAGTAAAAGGATCTACATTCTTTTCCGTGGCAGACATGACAAATATTTTCCACTTGTTTTTGTAAATTTTTTTTTGTGTGGAAGATTTATGTGATAAAAGCAAAATGTGTCTCGCTGGAGAAGATAAAAGAGGATGCCTGGCTATCATTGGAATCAGAGCAGCTATATTGTCAATTTAAGATTTTTCAAGTCCGGAAGAGCCAGTCCTTGCGGATGCAAAAGTAGGTCTGGAACTCGGTCCAGAATCCATGAGTCTTCCTGGAGATGAGGCCGTAGATAGTGAAACCAAATCTATCGGAACCAGTAACAAGCAATGAGGATGATTGTTCTCTTCAAATATTTTGCTTTTTGTAACACTTTGGGAATCAAGGGAGTTGGAGGATAAGCATATAGACGTCTTGTGCACCAGTGCATCCCTCGTTGAGTCCCCCTTAGGGGAGATTAGGATAAAGTACCTGCTGCATTTGTTGTTCATGAGTGATGCAAAGAGATCGCAGCAAGGCTGACCCCATTTCTGAAAAATTCTTTCTGCCACTTCCTGTTTAAGATACCACTGGGGAGATATCAGAATTGCCCTGCTGAGCTTGTCAGCTATAACACTGGATTTCCCCGGGATGTGTGTTGCAGTCAGAAAGCGATTGGAAGACATCGTCTATTGCCAAATTTGGAGGGCTTTCTGGCAAATGGGGTAAGATTTGGTGCCTCTCTGTTTGTTGATGTACCGTTCTACTGACATGTTGTCTGACTGGACTGCTATTTTTCCCGGAGAAAGAGAGTCTTGAAAGGCCTGCAACGCTAGAAGCAATGCTCTCATCTCTAGAACATTTACATATAGATGGGCCTCATGGGGGGAACCAGGTGCCTTGGACTGTCTTTCCCAGATAATGCCCCCCACCATATCTGGGAGGCATCAGTGATCACCGTGGTCTTGGGTTGACTGGGTACGAACTGATGACCTTGAGAGACTTGATCTGAATGAAAATCACCAATAAATATCTTTCCTGCAGGCATCCGTTATGAAGATCTGGTGAGACATTGGTAGATCTAGAAATGACCATTGGGTCAACAACAACCATTTCAGAATTCACATATGAAGGCATGCTAGAGGTACCAGAATAATGGAAGCTGCCATTGTTCCTAAGACTTGATGAAGTACTAGTTTTGCAGACACTCTTTTCTTGCGAATTAGGACTTTTACCTGATTTCTCAATTAAATAAATCTGTCGGATGGAAGTTTCGCTAGCATTTCTTTGGTGTCTAAGTGAGCTCCTATGAAAGTCAGATTTTGACAGGGTTCTAGAACCGCTTTCTTGAAATTTATGATGATTCCCAGATAAGAGCAAAGATTTATAGTGGTTTCTCTTGCCCTTAAAAGTTGATGCCTGGTTGTGATGGTTTGGAGCCAGTCATCTAGGTACAGAAACACTCGGAATCCTTGATGTCTCAGGTGAGCCGCAATGGCTGCCACACATTTTGTGAACACTGTGGGGGCTGTAGTGTGATCAAAGGCAGGGCTCAAAACTGGTAATGACTGGCTCCCAGCTGGAAGCACAGATACCTTTTAGAGCACCTGTCCATTTTTATATGGTAGTACACTATTCTGAAGATCTATTGAGCCCATCCAATTGTCTTTTCCTAGAAAAAGAAGACTTGACTGTAGAGTGACCATTTGGAAATTGCTCTTTTTGACTGAGTTATTTAGATTTCTGTGATCCAGAATAGGTCTCCAGTCCCTTGTTTTCTTTGGTACCAAAAAGAATCTCGAGTAAGTTCCGTATCCTTGTTGGTCTGAGGAGACTTCTTGGATGACTATTTTATCTAGCAACTTTAGAATTTCAGTAGTTGCTTAATCCCTTTGATTGTGCGGCATGTCTGGGAGTCTTTTGTTCTGAGGGATGGGGTAGGTGAAGGGAATGAGATAACCTCTGGATATTATTTGATGCACCCTTTTGTCGTTTGTAATGTGTAGCCAGGCCTGTGGGTGCAGGGACAGCCAACCCCCAACTGCCTCCAGAGGTGAGCAAATGGGCCAACTTTCAGGAGTTCTGAAAATGTCTACCAAAGAAGGAATCTCTAGACCCTGATTTTGCAGGCATCCTCTGCTGTGAGGATGATGTCATCCATTACTGTTCCCTCTTTTGCCTCTGGGGGAACTTTCACCCTGTGCATCCTGAAAAGACAGTTGAGATTTTTGGAACCATATTTTTCCGCTATCTTTTTGACCCTTAGGATAAGGTCTAGTCGGAGTGGAAAGATGGACTCATATGGCAAACAAGGTCTTGCCTTCCTGTTCTCATCTGTTGAGTGTTTATTTCACTTTGGGCCCAAAGAAAGATGAGCCATCGAAAGGGACATTCACAAAGGAAGACTTGAGGGGCTCCTAGAAATCGCAAAGTCGCATCCAGGCCTGCCTCCTAATCAAGATACCTGAACCTGTGGCTCTACTTGCTCCATCCTCTGCATATGAAATCAGTCTCATGGAGGAGTTAACTGCTGAATTCAGGGTGGCAAGCTGAGAGGCTACTTTATCTGAGACCTCATCAGCCAAGTCTAGTAAAGTGTGTCAAATAATTCAGCGAGCACAATGTAAAGCCTACTGAAGAAAAGGCACCCTTCCCATATCTATCCATCAACCCAGAATCTTTATTAGGAGGATGAATATGGGAACTGGTCTCAGAAAGTTCCTTTTTAGTCGCTGAGGCCACGACCACTGCATCTACCACAACTCCCTTTATAAGAAACGTTTTATCAGGAGGTGAAGTGATGTACTTGTTTGGCCTCCTCAGGGTTAGATCAATGGAATCTGAGGTCTCCCATGCCTTCCAAGAGATTAACTCAATAAGCTCACTGGAAAATGAGGTCACGCAAGAGGTGGAAGGATGGGAGCTGAAAGCCTTCAGGTATACTGACTCCTCCGCTGATGGGGTGTTGGATTTCAAGTCTACTCTCTGTTTCAGCAATTCCAGAATGTCTCCAAAAGAAACATCCTCTACGGGAGACCATGGGGACCCCTCAACATCATTGAGGGCAGTATTTGTAGTGACTGACTCCTCTGGGGAGTCCAAATGCTTCCTCTTACAAGTTCTCTTCTGAGGGTCTTCTTCAGTGGGGTAATCTGGAGAAGTTTTAGAAGAGATGGGGTCACCCTATGGACATCCTGAGGCTGGGATCCCACTGTCCCTGTGAAATGATTGATTGAGAGGCAGAACACACTGGTTGGGGATGGGAAGGAAGATACTGTGAAGACTGGACCCTTGACTGAGTGGCAGTCAAAGCTCTCCTCATGGCCTCGAATTCTCCCTGTCCCTGATCCACACCTCTCAACTTTTTAGAGCAAGAAATGTGGACAAAGATGTAAATAATGGGGGGATAAAGCCCCAAAAATAGGGACACTTTTTAAATACTGCTCTTACAAACTTAGAAAATTGATAGACTAGCAGGTTTCACATTAGCATGAAGTTTCTGAAAGGTATGAAGTCTGAAACTCAAATGTCTGTTATTTTACTGACTTCAACCCTTACTGTTTTGTCAATGATTTGCCAGAAAACCACAACTGTATGAGAAACATGCCAAAAATATAAGGCAAAAATCCGGACATTCTGTGAAAATCTGTACAGTTGAGAGGTATGCCCTGATCCAAGGAGCTCTCCAGAGCAGACAAAAAACTTGTTGGAGCCAAAGGTCCACTGTGATCCAAGGAATGAAGATCCAAGGCTGAGGTAGGAGCCAAGATCAACTGCACCAAATCTCAGACAGGCAAGGTCCAATCCGAAGAAAGGGAAGTCAAATCCCTGCCTTTGGTTCCGGACAGACAGCTACAGATACTAGATTCCTCCTGCTCTGACAGAGCAGAGGAACTCAGAGCTGAAGTTGGATTAGAAGAAAGAGTTGGTCTCTGATCCAACAAGGTCACAACCTGGGCATCCGGATCTCCCTGCTCAAAACTCGAGGGATGGGTCAGAGGAGGAAGAGAAGGAGCAGAAGAGGGGAGTGACTTCTGTGGATCTGAAGCACCTGTGCTCTGATCCATTAGTCATTTGGCTACAGCCAGTGCCTTCAGCAGCCTTCTAACAACCCTATCCACATCTTCATCCAAAAGACTCCTGGTCGAACGGGTGGAATAGGTCAGAGATCTCTGTAAAATTGGGGAAGGGAGCCGAGAGGATACTCTTTCCAGTGATGAGGACTGGCTCCATATAGTGAGAGATATCAGGGCCAAGGTAATCGGAGATGATGACTTAAAATGCTCCGAAGTTCCCTCAGATCTATGAGCTGACTGCTCCAAAACAAATGTTGGAGCAGACAACTTTGTCAACTTTGGTGCTATCTCCGAAGAGTCTGTCGGCGCAAGTGGTCTTTTCTTTGGCTTGTCAGATTTCAGAGTGGAAGAAGAAGTAGAAGAACAGGATCCAGGTTTGGAGAACCCCTTGCCACCTGAGATAGCTTCAGCAAAGGGGCCTGGAATCAAGCATAAGCTTGTTACGCCTTTCTAGAACAGCTCTATGGTTAAAGACATGACATATACTGCAGGACTCCTGCAAGTGTATAGGCCCCACACAATAGACACAGTGTGTGAATCACACAAGGGCATTTTCTTGCCGCATTGAGTACATTTTTTAAAGCCTAGCGGGTTGTCTCCCTTATCCTTTTGAGACATAGTTAACAGCCTAAAAGAGAACAAAGAACAAGAAAAAACAACTATAACTACTTATCCTAAAGAGTTATCGCTAGATATTTACATATAAAGAGAAAAACTCGTAAAAAAATAAAGAAGCCCTATATCAACAAACTACCAGACTGTCTCTAAACAGACTAGACTAAATAGACTTATCAAACTACACTAACTATAACTATTATTTGTTTAATAAAGGATAAAGGAGTAAAAGAGGAAAGGAAAAAACTTGGTGAAAAAGTCAATGGACAATTTTAATAGGAAAGGAATAAACAACACACACTAACAGCTCCTAGAATTTAACACTATGTTGAAATACTATGAAATATTAAGAAATATTAAGAGATATTCCTCACTCATCCCAGAGCTAATGAAGGGACCACTTCTCCAGCAAAGCAGCAAACGAGATCTGAGGAGATGAGGAAGTGCATTCTGGGAAGGGTAGAATGCCCAAGAGCTTAGTTGGAGCCCACAAGCTTCTGCATAAGGCAGAGGCAGAACTGATGGATCGGATCTGACCCATCTGTTGAATAAAGGCGAGACTGACAACAACACATTAAACCTTTTAAATTAAAATTTTTCTTTGAACTAAACGTTGGTTTAATTCCAATAACTGAAGTCAAGTCCTTGTTACCAAGAATGATTTTCCAATTTTCATTTAATACATTCTTAATACTGTATGAATCCAAAGAAATATGAAGGGGAAACACTGGAAGAGTCGTTTTTTTCCCTGTCATGCTATTTTTTAAGGCCTACTTTCATAATACGAGAAAATTTGGTATACCAATAGTTCTTTACTTCTCCAATACTTTTATCTGCCATGTTTGCCAAATACCATGTTAAACAAGTTCTTTAAATATAAAATTTCTTCTTCAAATTTTAGATAATCACTAATTAGATGACTCAGTCTAATACACTGACATTTGGTAACATTTTCTTTCATAAATTTCTGATGCTGACTGTCATAACTTAAATAATTATTCATAAATGATGGCTTTCTATAAAAATGCTTTGAAACATCACACCATTTACATTCAACTGAATTTTGTGTCTTGCTTTTGCCTGTTTTCAGATGAAGTCAAAGGTTTCTGGACAAAAGCGCTTAAAACTTTAATAAACAACTATTTGATTTAATTACCCATGACACACTTGATTAGATAAAGATACAGAAAAGACTCATTAGTAAAAAAAATATCCATATACAGTGCAGTTGCTAGAGCAAATATGCTTGATATCTTTTTGCAAGAAACACTGAACTATATCATTCCTCATATTTAAAAGCAGGTTCTTTTAACTTTTGCACTTCTTAACAGGCATAGGATAACTCGTTTTGAGAGGAGCTTACCAATTAGTGCAGCCATCTCCTCGGAGAAAAGATTCTCCTGGAAGATATCTCCCTCCGGTCAGGATGTCCAGACAGGTGCAGTCCTTCCTGTCCACACAGGCTGTCCTATTTTTGTTCAGTACCTTCCCACCAGTACAGTAGCATCCTGGTTCACAGGTCCATATACAGAGCTAGAAAATAAAAAAGGATAAGAGAAAGCATTGCATTCTGGTGAGCTTAGATATCCTTCATGTTAGAAGGTAAAGTTTGGCTATGGTAACTCACTGATATATTACTAGTGTAAAATATAGCAACTGCAGAACTCTTATATTAAGGCTCAGAAAAAGGACATGATTTAAATCTTCCATAAAGAACAAGTCATGATAAGACCCAGCAAATTATGTAGTGGGAATACATTAGCACCAAACTACCACAGTATGATTCTTAAGTGAAATGTGCAAAACGAAAATATGGTATACTTCAAGCACTCCACAGTACACCATACAAACTTAACTCCTCAAAAGTGATGCAACATGTACCTGAAGAAAATCGGGTCTATATCATATTGAACTTTTAATAGTTCAAATCACTAAAGATCGAACCCTAGTGATTGAACTATTAAAAGTCCGAATTGCTATAAAAAGTATTTGTAAACGAAAATAAGAAAAACTAAAGGGTGTAAGCAGGGGTGCAAGCCACCCTGCACCCCCACACCCTCAGCTCGTTAAATATACCAACTCTGAAATAGCGCTACAGTGTAGGAAATTGAAATCTTCCATTTCTGCACTGTATTGCACTGAAGTGCGATCTCGGAGTTGGTATATTTAAGTAGCGGGGGTGCAGGGCTGATCCCCCCCACCCCCCACTTACACTCTTTACTTTTTCTTTTTTTTTCGTTTAAAATACTTTTTATAGCAATTTGGACTTTTAATACTTCAATCACTAGTGTTCGATCTTTAGCAACTTGAACTATTAAAATTTAGATAATATGATATAGACCCAAGAAAATCACACTATATTGAAAGAGCAACTAAACAATGCTACACATAATAGAAACTGATCACACAAGAGCTGTGTAAGTTAATAAAATAGGCTTTTAAAGCTGTTGTGAACAAAGGAAAATGACATGCAGGCTTTTCAAGATCTGAACAACAAAGCACGACAGCAGTCTGTTTTTTTTTTTTTTTTTTTTTAATCAGAGCAAGACAGAACTGGAAATTATAAATACGGTAGGGAAGTAGAAATGAAGCAGTATGCAGACTTACTGAGAGGTCATCGCAAGATCTTGGACAGGACGGACCACAGCTGCTGTATATAGATCCAATAACAGAAGAGCAGTCAACCACTAAATGGGGAAGAAAGAAGTGGGATTCTTTTTATGATTTCCATTTTTAAGCTAATAACTAAGAAACAGTTATATACATCTGAACATGGTTATGCCACTGATAATAACTTGATGTTCAAAGCTGAATTCTCTTGCATAAGTTATTTTATCCATAAAAACATGCATTTGCCTAAACTAGTATTATAAACCTCTGTGCCTGCACATGGTGGTTATAAAGTGCTGACCTTCCTACATCTGCTTGCTTAGTATTGTGTTCAATTGTACGTGTGTACATGAACGATAAACTGCCTAGTCCTTTCTGAAGCGCCTAGCTTGTTACAGTTTGTTATTGCATATCCACTTTGCATGTATATAGTTTATTATTGTTTATGCACATTACAAATATATAATTAAACCTTATGCTTTTTTTCTCAGACCCTGTATTACTGTAACTCCCTCGTGTGTGTGTCTCTCTCTCTCTCTCTCTCTGTATATATATATATATATATATATATATATATAGATATATATATATATATATATATATTTATATATATATATATATAAAATTAAACCTTGTGCTTGTTTTTCCCTCAGACCCTACATTACTGTAACTGCCTCTCCTCTTCTTTCTATTTCTCACTCAGCTGTTAGTATACCTCTACACTACTAGCTTTTTCTGCTCATTCTCCTCACCCTCCGGCCTCCTCTCCCTCTCTTATTCTATACACTTCTATCCACAACTCTGGATCTTCATTCTTGCCTATACCTTGTCCTGTTACCCTTTTTCGCCAAAGTCTCTCCTCTTTGAACCAGTTCTTTACCTACCCTCCTGAATAATCCTCTCTCTTTTCTACTTGATATAGCAAGCAATACTTCTCTACCTGTTGCAACAGTCTTGACTCAACACTCATAGAGCATACTGCTTGTTTACAGTAAATAACACTGTTCTAACATTTTTTTTCTAGAATCGTCGTATGCGTATTTGAACCACCCAGCCCCTGATACCTCTGCAACTGCCATTCCCTTCACAGTGACAGCAAACCTCAATTCAATCTACAATGAAATTAAGGCCAACAAATTACATAAGAGGTCAAGTTATGATCTGACAGCAACCATTTAATGAGCTGCTTCCTATAATCAAGATTTGATTTACTCTACATCCACTTTTCCACTGTGTGACTCTCAGGAAGTCACTTAACCAGACACTGCTTCCAGTTTGAATCTGAAAGATACTTGTGTCCAGTGGACTGACCAGTTAGCAAATACAATAAAAAATACTGATTCTTAAAATTGAGAGTATTAAGAACAAAATGGCCCAACAGCCATGCAATATTTTATTTTATTTGTCCTCTGTTGACCAGCCTAGCCAGCTTAGTTCTACTACGCTAACAGCCTCTTTTCAGGACAGACCTGTGATGGTATTTACAGTACCAGGGGAATTTTGGCCAAGAAATCAGGAAACTTCCCCTACTCTTTTTAATAGGTGTTGTCTGAGCTAGTATATTCATCTCAGCTAGTACCAACTGAAATAGATGGGACTTCGTTTTAACATCTCTAAAGGCCAAAATACTCAAGAGTGCAGCATGGCACCCCACTCCCCCAATGCTGAATTGCAGTGTCAGCAACCAATCACCTGGAGAGGGAATGGAATACACAGCCTCTGTTCTTCCACCATCAAAGGTGAGTGAAATTCCTGTTGTACTGCCACTAACTCTGCCCTACATTAGTACTGACCTACAGTCAAACAAATGCAAAACTAGTTGACAAACTAGAATCCTCCAATAACCACAAAAAAGAGGCTAAAGGTCACCAAAAAGGAACACAAAAGAACCAAAGAACCAGTAACCACCAACTAGTACATGAGACAAATGGAGGTTATTACGCTTAAAAATCAAGACTACATTGGTACTGCTTCTAAAACACTTTTAATAAAGAAAAAAACATGAAGCATCTAAGCACTTTCATCCATACCATTCAGGACTTCATCAGAAATGAAAAGTGCTTCACTACAAAACATTTATAAAGACCAATCCATCATCCAGTTACATATTTAAATAAGACCAAAAAAAGTATAGAACACACCAGTAACACAGAGGATGGCACTAAAAAGTCAAGTATTTATTCCAAGATAAGCACTTTCACGATGAAATCAAAAATCGCTTATTCAGAACAAAAGAAAACTAGCACACCCACTACCTTATATATCAAACATCCAATTACGTCAATTAAAGTCATATGCATCATTAAAACAAAACAATAAAATCAACCTATAAAATATATAAAAAATAAAACATACATAGAACATACATTTAAACTAAAAGACTATTTATGTAGTCTACGAGTTTTAAGGGCAGGTTTCAATGGAAAATATTCATTTAATCCACTCCCTCTAGTAGCACCCAATCTTAATATCCATTGTAACTCTACAGACTCAGTTTGTGTCCTAATATCCCCTAACCTAGCACTAGCATAAAGCTTATCTATAACTAGGAACCTAAAATTATGGTCAATCCCTTCACTCATAACATGCTTGGCAAGGGCACTGCATTCATACTGTATATTTATAGAATACAAATGCTCCCCAACATGTTCCCTAAGTTTCCTATTGCTTTTCCCAACATAAAAGCAGGAACATCCAGTGCATCTAGCAAGATACACTATCTTTGGTGTTACAATCCGCTTGCACTCCAAAAGTAAAGGTCCTACCACTATCACGATTTGTAAAATTACTATTGCTGTCCATAAAACTGGCAGTATCGACAGTTACGGCAGGGAACAGAACCAAACTGACCATGTCCTGATCTATCATTCTCATGCCTAGTTCTATCCGGATAGCATAGCATTCTTTTCAAGTTCAACTTACTCCTATAAATAAATGTCGGTGGTACTCCGACAACCTCCTTAATCTCATTGTCAGTCAAAAGTATTGACCAATTTCTCTTAATCACATCAGTAATATACTTAGTGTCACTGGAGTATTGCAAAGAGCAAGCTACTGATCTTTTATTCTCCCTTTGAGGGCGAATGGTCCTATCTCCATCATCCTTCCCAGAAAAATAGGGCCTAGCCCTAGTATCTCTAAGGGCTGCCCCTCTATTCAAACCCAAACTCACTTCCTGCTCTCTATAACCCCTCTTCAGAAAGTTACCCATCAGTATGTCCAATTCATCTACATAGCCATTATCACCAGCATTCAGTCAGGAGGCTCTCATACTCTGTCCTTTAATAATGTTGGGGAAAATGTGTGAAGGATGCATGCTAGTTCTATGTAATAAAGAATTTCAATAGCATTCCTTCCTAAAAAGGCTAGTCCCAATAGTAGAGTCAGGAAGCCTTTCTACCAAAACATCCAAGAACTTTATCCTATCCAGTGAGATCTTCATTGAAAACTTAAGGAATGAAGTGGTGGTGTGTAAATAGTCAACAAACCTTGTTAAATCCAATTGGGAGCCGTTCCATAAAATAAAAACATCATCCACAAATTGAACATAAAAATTTATGTTATCTGTGAACTCATGCCCATTCATCACGTATACAAATTCCCATTCTGTTTAAACCATATTGGCGTAGCTATTGGCACACGGAGTGCCCATAGCTATGCCAGATCTCTGCAGATAGTATTCGTTGTTAAACCAAAACATGTTATTCTCCAAAATTATTTCTAATAGGTACCCTATCAGTTCTATTAACTTTTAGTTATGTACTTACCATAACTTCGGATGTATGGGATCCATCTCGCCTACATTCATAACTGATGGGCTCGGAGCCGATCCATCGGCTCCGACTCGGCCAACTAGTACACTAAAACGAAGTCTCTTATTGTCTGGGCTACCCCTTATCCCAGGATGCACCACACCTGCTTCCCCAGATCTTGTTTGTTCGCTTTCATACATACATGCAAACACAGAAAAAATAGTAGTCACTACAACCAACTAAAGTTCTTCAAGAGAAGATCTCCAAATGGAACTACATCTCCTCTAAATCCCAATGGAAGGGGGAAGGAGGGTGGGTACGTATGAATGTAGGCGAGATGGATCCCATACATCTGAAGTTATGGTAAGTACATAACTAAAAGATGTAATGGGATCCTACCTCGCCTACATTCATAACTGATGGGACAGCGTCCCTAGCACCTAAATCCCGGGTGGCTCATTGGAAAACACTCCTGAGAACTGTGGAACCAAAGGAAGCCCTGCCTCGAGAAACCACATGCAATTTGTAATGAGAAATGAAAGTGTGCGGAGAAGTCCAGGTAGCCGCAGCACAAATATCATCTATTGATAATTTGGAGTGAAAAGCTACAGAAGTAGCCATTGCCCTGGTAGAATGAGCCTTGACTGGAAAGGGAAGCTCTTTGTTAGCCTGTGAATAAATGAAAGAGATACAATCTTTAATCCATTTAGCTATGGAGGTTTTAGCTACTGGTTGACCCAATTTGTTTATTGCAAAGGAAACAAACAGTTGATTTGATTTCTGCGTCTGAGCGGTTCTATTCAAATAAAAACGCAGCTGTCTATGGACGTCCAATTGATGAAAGGTATATTCTGCATTATTAGAGAACTCTGGAAAAAATACAGGGAGCTCTAAAGTCTGTTGAATACAGAAAGAAGAAGCTACCTTTGGTAAAAAGGAGGGATTTAATTTCAGGGACACTCTATGTTTGTGAAATATCAAATAGGGAGGATCAGAACAAAGAGCTTGAAGTTCTGAAACCCGCCTGGCCGAAGTTATGGCCACTAAAAAGGCAGTTTTCCAGGACAGAAATTTCAAATCGCAGGTAGCAGCTGGTTCGAAAGGGTGGGCAGTTAGGGCAGCAAGAACCATATTTAGGTCCCAAGGGGGGACAGGGTGGGATATTGGAGGCCTCAGGAGCCATGCTCCTTTAAGGAAAGACTTACAAAGTTTGTGAGACATCAATGAAGGTTCAAAAGAAGCATGAAAATTAGAGATAGCTGCTAGCTGAACCTTAATCGTGGAAACTGAAGAGCCCAACTGAAAGAGAGAGGCCAAGAAATTCAGAACCTCCGATACTGGGGCAGTAAGGGGGTCTATACCTCGTTGCTGAGCCCAGAAGGCGAACCTTTTCCATTTGCTGGAATAGAGTTTGACAGTGGAAGGTTTATGAGAAGAAGACAATATGTGGATTACCTCCGGAGAAAGGGAATTGTCTCGGACTAAGGAAGGAAGCGGAGTAACCATGCCGCCAGCTTCAATGACCTGAGAGACGGGTGAAACCGTCCTGACTGATGAGTCAACAGGTCCGGCACTGGGTCCAAAAACCATAGACCTTCTACCGCATGCCTCTGTAGGAAAGGAAACCAAACTTGACGAGGCCAGTGCGGGGCAATCAAAATCATCTCGCTCTCCAGGTAAATGGCCTTCTGTATCACCCTCGGCAGGAGGGGAACCGGAGGGAAGGCATAAAGAAGACCGGGGGGCCAAATGTGGGTCAGAGCGTCCCTGGGAATCTGCCCCTGAGAGGGAGTCAGTGTGAAGAACTCTCTGCACTTCGCATTGTGAGGGCTGGCAAACAAGTCGCAGCAAGGGAGGCCCCATTTGGCGAAGATTTTCGCAGCCACTCTTTGGTTGAGGGACCACTCGTGGGGTAACAGAATGGTCCTGCTTAATCTGTCCGCAATCACATTGGATTTCCCCGGTATGTGCGTTGCCATTAGAAAGCGGTTGGTAGCTACCGCCCAGTGCCAAAGTCTCATGGCTTCTCTGCACAGTGGGTAAGACCTGGTTCCACCTTGCTTGTTTATATACCAAACCACCGACATGTTGTCGGATAGGATAGCAATCGAACCTTGCGGGAGAGTGTGATGGAGAGCTTGAAGTACCAAGAGTACCGCTCTCATCTCCAGGATATTGATATGCAAATGCGTTTCCTGGATTTGCCATGTGCCTTGGACCGACCTGTCCAGGTAATGACCCCCCCACCCTACCTGGGAGGCGTCCGTGGTCACAGTGGCAACGGGGGGTTGAGGAATAAAGGGTCGCCCCTGGTCGAGACTGGATTGGAGGAGCCACCAACGCAGATCCCGACGGCAACTCTCCGTGATCATGACTAAATGGTTCAAGGGGAGTTCCTGATAGGACCATTGAACCGATAGGAGCCATTGCAAAATTCGCATGTGGAGTCTGGCTAAGGGGACTAGGAGTATAGTTGACACCATCGAGCCCAACAGTTGTAGGATCAGATGGGCCGGAGCTCTTGATAGGGGGAGACAGGATTTGACTTGGTTTTGCAGAACCTGAATTCTTGCTGCCAGTAAGAAGGCGCGCATCCTTTTTGTATCTAAGTCTGCGCCTATAAAAGTAATACGCTGAGATGGCTGTAGTACAGATTTTTGCCAATTGAACGTAATTCCCAAGAAACGGCCCAAGGTGAAGGTGGCGTTGAGCGCCTGAAATAGTAGATGCTCGGAGGTGGCAGTAAGGAGCCAGTCGTCTAGATATGGAAACATTTGGAATCCTAGACTCCTCAGGTGAGCAGTCACCACTGCCAGACACTTGGTGAACACCCTGGGGCTGTGGTGAGACCAAAGGGCAGTGCTCGAATTGGAAATGACTGACTCGAGGCGAAGCGTAAGTGTCTCCTGGACTCTTGAGCTATCAGAATGTGATAGTAAGCGTCCTGGAGATCTATGGAGCACATCCATGCATCCTTCTCCAGCAGTGGAAGAATGGATTGAAGGGTGACCATTCGGAATTTGGACTTTTCCACAAAACGATTCAATGAACTGAGGTCCAAAATGGGCCTGAAGTCCCCTGTCTTTTTTGGCACCAAAAATAATCTTGAGTAAGTTCCTGATCCGATCTGGTCGGTGGGGACAGGCTGGATGGCTCCTTTTGCTAGCAGCTTTGAAATTTCTATTGCTGCCTGATCCCGCTGACTGGGTGGCACGTCCGGGATTTCCCTTAAGGGAAGGGGGGGCTTGATGAAGGGGATGAGATAGCCTCCGGTAATAATCCGAAGCACCCACTGATCGCTTGTTATAGATTCCCAAGCTTGTGGGTGCTCCGCAAAATGACCCCCGACTGGCTCCGGAGCTGCACAGTCGGGCAACAACTCAGGGACGCTGAGTGTAGGAAGAACCACGAAAGGAATCGCGGTCTCCCGAATTACGGGGGCCTCTGCCGCCTCTGGGGCGGCGTCTTCCTGAATCCCCCCCCCCCTGCCTCTGGAGGGGGAATCACTGGGTGGAGTAGGGAAAGACCTCTGAGATTTTCTGAACCACATTTTCCCTCCTCTCTGGACCTTGGGGTAAGGCCTAGAGGGAGCAGAAAAGCGGGCCCCAACAGCAGTCAAGGTCTTGCCCTCCTGCTCGCACCGAGTAAGTGTGTCCTTCACCTTGGGTCCAAACAAAGATGACCCATCAAAGGGGGCGTCGGCGAAGGAAGACTTGAAGGCCTCTGCAAATGAACACAAGCGTAACCAGGCGTGTCTCCTGAGGGCAACGCCTGTTCCCGCTGCTCTACTCGCCCCTTCGGCCGCATACGAAATGAGCCTCATGGACGAGTTTACGATGGAAAACAAGGTAGTCATCTGGGCGCTAACAGTAGGGGCTAGCGCCTCAGGTAGATTACCAGTGAGGGAGTCACTTAGCTCTTTAAGGAGGTCCCTTTGGAGCCTGGTAAAATGACATAAATAGTTCAGCGACCGTAAGGTAAAGGCCGCTGAAGAAAGGGTACGCTTCCCGTACCTATCCATGCTCCTGGAATCTTTATTAGGAGGGTGGATAGACGTTGAAGCCTCTGCCACGTCCTGCTGTGTGGCAGAAGCCACCACCATAGCATCTACCGCAACACCTTTCGTCAGAAATTCCTTCTGGGGGGGGGGCTGAAAGAAATTTATTAGGTCTCGCAGGCACCGGTTCCACAGAATCAGGGTGTTCCCAAGCCCTTCGAGAAACCAAATCAAGGAGTTCATCGAAGGGCGGAGACACCCAGGAGGCGGAGGGCTGGGCCCCGAAGGCCTTGAGGAAGACTGACTCCTCAGCGGAAGGGGTTTTGGCCTGCCAATCTCCTCTCTGTCTCAGAATCTCAAGGATATCTGAGAAAGAGATATCATCCGAAGATGATTTGGGGGACCCTTCCGCGTCATCGAGGTCAGTATCCGATGTAACAGACTCATCTTGGGAGTCCACGTGCTTCCTCTTGCACAATTTCTTCCGTGGGGGCTCATCCGAAGCAGTTTCGGACGGACCCCCCGGAAGAAGGGAACCCCCGATGGGGGTATCCTCAGGCCCTGGGGCCCCGCTGCCAGGGGACTGCAACACGGCAGAAGCACCAGTCTCCAGGTCTAGGGACAGTGAGGTGGAAGCCCGCTGAGCCGGCAAGGGCATGGCCAGCACGCTCCTCATGGCCTCAAAGGCCGGACCTCCAGACTCCATGGAGATCACTGGTCTAGAGGCCACGATGGCACTGGGGATTCCGGCAGCCGATGCTCCGAGAGGAAGACTAGGTACCGAGGCACCCAGTCCCAAGGTGTTCCCCTCGGGCCCGGCTGAGGAAGTCCCAGTACCGAACCCTGAACCCGAGGACAGGGTAGGAACTATAGTCGGTGCCGACAGACCTCGAAGGGGTCTCGGCTCCGACCGTACGGCTCCGCATTGCTCCACCATCACCGACTCCAACGGCTCCGAGGAGGTTGGAGGAGGAATCGAATGTGTCGGAGGGGGGATCGGCTCCGAAGCCATCTGGGCCAGAGCCGAGACCATTTGAGCAAAAACTGGAGACTGGAAAAGTCTCTGAATCACCCTATCCAAATCCGAATCCGACAGTTTCGAGGATTTAGAGGAGGTAGACAGACGAGAAGACTTTCCTCTCGGCTCCGAGAGTGTAGGGGACCGGCTCCGAAAAGGCTCCAACACTATCGGCGCCAGTTCCACCACAGCATGGACAACCATCGGCGCCGAAGGAGCTTCCTTCGGAGCCGAGGGGGAAGAGTCTGAGCTGCACACCTCCACCGGCTCCGAAACCATTGGAACCGATGGAGGTGATTCGCCTCTCGATACTCCAACCTGCGGCTCCTAAACTAATGGAGCCGAGGAAAGAGGCATCGAGGCAGACCCTTCGACCCTCGGCCCCGAAGTCAGTGAAGCCGAGGAAGAAGAGGTCGACTTTTGCTTTTTGGCAGTCGGTTCCGACGGACTTGTCGGAGCCGACGATCGTTTCTTTTTAGAGGAAATAGGAGAATCCAAAGCTTCCTCGAAAGAGGGCTTAATAAGACCCTTCAAGATCAGTTTATTTTTGCGCTCTTGAAGAACCCTAGAGGAGAAAGCATGACATACACTACATGTCTCCTGTAGATGTTTAGGCCCTAAACAATACACGCATATCGAGTGACTGTCTGTAATAGACATTTTGTAATTGCACCGAGTGCATTTTTTAAATCCTGACTTCTGCTCTTTAGACATATTATACAGTAAGAAAAGCAGTCTAATATCAAAAAATTAGCGCCAACTATAGAGCGCGAGAAAACAATGCATGAGCTCTTGAGGGGGAGATTTACCTCACAAGAGAAACACAGTAAGCACGCACAACAACAACAACAACAACAACGGGCAAAAGCCCTCTAACTTAAACGGGCTTTGCCCGGAGAAAAATAATGACACAAACTCTCAAAAGTAGGGCAAAGGCCCTCTAACTTAAACGGACCTTGCCCGACAGCGAAATGGAAGTATCAGTAAATCCCTTCACACACAAAAAAGTTATCAAACACACAATTTACATAGAATAGCTGTTAAAACAGCTGTTTTTTTGTCAAATTCAGTGAAAAACCCCAAGGTCAAAGACCAGTAAAAGGTAAAAGAAACCACTTAGCTCCAGCCAAGTCGAGACCACGTCCAGCTTGTAAAGCGGCAAACGAGATCTGGGGAAGCAGGTGTGGTGCATCCTGGGATAAGGGGTAGCCCAGCCAATAAGAGACTTCGTTCTAGTGTACTAGTTGGCCGAGTCGGAGCCGATGGATCGGCTCCGAGCCCATCAGTTATGAATGTAGATGAGATAGGATCCCATTACATCTTACTATACAGTCTACCATCTCTAACTAAATGTCGAGTCAGCCACTCAATCCCTATATCATTAGGTATAACCGTAAAGAGGGATGCAATATCAAGAGTAACCAGCAAAAAATTATTATTGGTAATATCTTTCCCATTGACATGATCATCAAGTACCTGTAAAAACTGCTTGGTATCCCTCCAAACTACAGCAGACTTATCCAAAATTGGTAGAAGCATTTTCTCAACATAAATTGGACATGGCTCAGTCAGCCAACCACCTCCTCCCACTATAGGCCTGAATGGTGGTGCTATCAGGTCCTTTTGTACCTTCGGCAGGCCATGAAAAGTAGGTACACTAGGTAGATCAACAAGAAAGTAATCATACATTTCCTTAGTAATACTACCATCAATATAGGAGTCATGTAAATAATCATGTACTTTGGAAATAGTGTTATGTACATCATGCAACATAATCTTAACATATACAGCAGAGTTGCTCAACATTTTAGTGATACTATCAAAATAATAATTGCTATTCATAACAACTATTGTGCCCCCTTTATCTGCAGGGCATATCACTATTGAGGCATCATTACGTAGAGTATCCAAAGCATATCTCTCTTCTTTAATCAAGTTGTTAAACCTATAGGATGTATGCTCAACATTAAACAGAGTCATTAAATCATTTTCACACAACCTCAAAAATGTCTCTACAATTAGGCGGTACAAAAGTACTTGGCTTCCTAATCTTATTGAAATCCCTTTGATTGCTAGCAAACACTAGTTTCAACATTAAATTGCATCCACATAGTCGTAAATCAACTATAATATTGGCTAAATCTGCCCTAGTAGCAGGAATAAAAGAAAGTCCCTTCTCTAGGACAGAAGTTTCATGAGTGAACAAAGTCTTGTCAGATAAATTATAGACTATGGACTGCTGATATCCTGCCACATCTTCTTTATAGTCCTGTTGCTTTGTACCTCTAGGGATTGCTTCCTCTTCCTCCTTCCCTGATAGCCTGAGGTACAAGCCTTGTTCAGGGACTGCATGCCCCCTGTATTGATAGGTAGTGGAAGCAGAGAAAAAACCTGCTCCGAATGCCCAGAAGCAGCTCCATTCAGCCGTTCATTAATGCTAGCAACATTCACCTTAGGCCTGACATCAGGTGGTTTATTGGCAGCCCTAACATCAGCCTTGGGAGTAGTGTACACGGAGCTAGTGGACATATTATAAGTATCTATAGATTCATGCTGCAAGTCACTTTCAACTTCTCTAACATTGTTAGAAGTATGCATATTACTAGTGGCTCCAACACGCTGCTCAGGTCTATTGTTGTTAGATGCCCTAGGCCATGAAAACTTATGCCCATTTTTAAAATCTTGGTTACCCCTATCAAGTGCTTTTTTTTTCTGCATAAGAAGATGTTTTTTCATATAGAACCACATTGTCAAGTATCTCACTCAATAAAACATCAGCCATATCCCCAACATCTAACCGGTATAGCTGGTCTTGTTGAACTCTAAGCTGTTGTATGAGTTCAGTCTCTACAGGCTTGAAAAAGTCAATCAAAAGTCTTAAATAGTCAAAACTTACTTGAAGAGATGGAGAAGGCACTGAGATTTAATTTACGTGCCCTAGAGAATGATCTCTACAGGATTAAATGCCTGCAGATGCAATGTTACCATCTGGAGGCATGTTTGAAGCTAGGTGTCGTGCCGAGGGGATTAAGGGTGTTGAAAATGCCCAAGTACAGGAATCTTTACCCAGATTTATTGGCGAGGAGGCAGAAACTTAATTTGCAAGTAAACTTTGACTATTTAAGACTTTTGATTAACTTTTTCAAGCCTGTAGAGACTGAACTCATACAACAGCTTAGAATTCAACAAGACGAGCTATATTGGTTAGATGTTGGGGATATGGCTGATGTTTTATTGAGTGAGGAACTTGACAATGTGATTCTATATGAAAAACGTCTTCTTATGCAGAAAAAGAAAAAACTTGACAGGGATGATCAAGATTTTAAAAATGGAGATGTGTTTTCATGGCCTAGGGCATCCAATAATAAAAATAATAGACTTGAGCAGTGTGTTGGAGCCACTAGTAATATGCATACTTCTAACAATGTTAGAGAAGTTGAAAGTGACTTGCAGCATGAATCTATAGATACTGATAATATGTCTACTAGCTCCGTCTACACTACTCCCAAGGCTGATGGTAGGGCTGCCAATAAACTACTTGATGTCAGGCCTAAGGTGAATGCTGCTAGCATTAATGAATGGCTGAATGGAGCTGCTTCTGGGCATTCGGAGCAAGTTTTTTCTCGGCTTACACTACCTATCAATACAGGGGTCATGCAGTCCCAGAACAAGGCTTGTATCTCAGGCTATCAGGGAAGGAGGAGGAAGAAGCAATCCCCAGAGGTACAAAACAACAGGACTATAAAGAAGATGTGGCAGGATATCAGCAGCCCATAGTCTATAATTTATCTGACAAGACTTTGCCCACTCATAAAGCTTCTGACCTAAAGAGGGGACTTTCTTTTATTCCTGCTACTAGGGCAGATTTAGACAATACTATAGTCAATTTACAACTATTCGGACACAATTTAATGTTGAAACTATTGTTTTCTAGCAATCAAGGTGATTTCAATAACTTTAGGAAGCCGAGTACTTTTGTACCGCCTAATCATCCAATTGCAGAGACATTTTTGAGGTTGTGTGAAAATGATTTAATGACCCTGTCTAATGTTGAGCATAAATCCTATAGGTTTAACAACTTGACTAAAGAAGAGAGATATGCTTTGGATACTCTACGTAATGATTCCTCAATAGTGATACGCCCAGCAGATAAAGGAGGCGCAATAGTTGTTATGAATAGAAATTATTATTTTGATAGTATCACTGAAATGTTAAGCAACTCTGCTGTATATGTTAAGATTATGTTGCATGATGTACATAACACTATTTCCAAAGTACATGATTACTTACATGACTGCCATATCGATGGTAGTATTACTAAGGAAATGTATGATTACTTTCTTGTTGATCTACTTAGTGTACCTACTTTTCATGGCCTGCCGAAGGTACATAAGGACCTGATAGCACCACCATTCAGGCCTATAGTGGCAGGCGGCTGTTGGCTGACTGAGTCATGTTCAATTTATGTTGAGAAAATGCTTTACCAATTTTGGATAAGTCTGCTGTAGTTTTGAGGGATACCAAGCAGTTTTTACAGGTACTTTATGATCATGTCAATGGGAAAGATATTACCAATAATAATTTTTTGACGGTTACTCTTGATATTGCATCCCTCTTTATGGTTATACCTAATGATATAGGGGATTGAGTGGCTGACTCGACATTTAGTTAGAGATGGTACACTGGATAGTAAGTTAATAGAACCTTTTAGAAATAATTTTGGAGAATAACATGTTTTTGTTTAACAACGAATACTATCTGCAGAGATCTGGTGTAGCTATGGGCACTCCGTGTGCCAATAGCTATGCCAATATGGTTTTAGCAGAATGGGAATCTGTATATGTGTTGAATGGGCATGAATTCACAGATCATATATATTTTTATGTTCGATTTGTGGACGATGTTTTTATTTTATGGAACAGCTCACAGGTTTTGTTGACTATTTACACACCACCACTTCATTCCTTAAGTTTTCAATGAAGAGCCAACTGGATAGGATAGAGTTCTTGGCTTTATTGGTAGAAAGGCTTCCTGACTCTACTACTGTGACTAGCCTTTTTAAGAAAGAATGCTACTGAAATTCTTTATTACATTGAACTAGCATGCATCCTTCACACATTTTCTCCACCATTATTAAAGGACAGAGTATATATGAGCCTCCTGACTGAATGCTTATGATAATGGCTATGTAGCTGGATTGGACATACTGATGGGTAACTTCCTGAAGAGGGGTTATAGTGAACAGGAAGTGAGTTTGGGTTTGAATAGAGGGGCAGCCCTTAGAGATACTAGGGCTAGGCCCTATTTTTCTGGGAAGGATGATGGAGATAGGACCATTCGCCCTCAAAGGGAGAATAAAAGATCAATAGTTTGCTCTTTGCAATACACCAGTGATACTAAGTATATTACTGATGTGATTAAGATAAATTTGTCAATACTTTTGACCGAAAATGAGATTAAGGAAGTTGTCGGAGTACGACCGACATTTATTTATAGGAATAAGTTGAACTTGAAAATAATGCTATGCTACCGAATATAACTAGGCATGGGAATGATAGATCAGGACATGGTCAGTTTGATACTATCCCCTGCTGTAACTGTCAATGCTGCCAGTTTATGGACAGCAATAGTACTTTTACAAACCCTAATACTGGTAGGACCTTTACTTTTACAGTGCAAGCGGATTGTAACACCAAAGATATAGTGTACCTTGCTAGATGCACTGTATGTTCCTGCTTTTATGTTGGGAAAAGCAACAGGAAACTTAGGGAACGTGCTGGGGAGCATTTGTGTTCCATAAATATACAGTATAAATGAAATGCCCTTGCCAAGCATGTTATGAGTGAAGGGATTGACCATAATTTTAGGTTCTTAGTTATAGACAGGCTTTATGCTAGTGCTAGGTTAGGGGATATTAGGACACAAACTGAGTCTGTAGAGTTACAATGGATATTAAGATTGGGTGCTACCACAGGGAGTGGATTAAATGAATATGTTCTATTGAAACCTGCCCTTAAAACTCGTAGACTACATAAATAGTCTTTTAGTTTAAATGTATGTTCTATGTATATTTTATTTTTTATATATTTTATAGGTTGATTTTATTGTATTTGTTTTGTTTTCATGATGCATATGACTTTAATTGACGTAATTGGATGTTTGATATATAAGGTAGTGGGTATGTTAGTTTTCTTTTGATCTGAATAAGCTATTTGTGATTTCATTGTGAAAGCGCTTATCTTGCAATAAATACTTGACTTTTTAGTGCCATCCTCCGTGTTACTGGTGTTTTCTATACTTTTTTGGTCTTACTTATAACTTGAACACACCAGTTTTGTCCCTGGATAACTTCTTTTTGTGAACATATTTAAATAATTAAACTAGTTAGCCAAATAATACAATCAAAATTAAAGTTATACAGCCCCTTCTCACACATTACCTGTTACAAAAGCTTAAAAGTTGGGAGCAAGCTAATGAAACTTGAACTTTCTAAAAACAATTCTAAGAAATCAATCTCTCTTAAACTACAAATAGGGATAAGGGCGTTCCCCATAATTTGTCAGCATGTAATTTTAGAACAGGCTATATAGAGATATAATCATTTAAACATGGGTAGCAAAAGGCATCCACCTTAAGGAAACTCCCTGTATTCCAGCCTGTTCTCCCAGTCACCACCTCTTTAGTTAATCTCTACCATCTCTATAACAGCAAATCTAAATTCATTGTGGGACACTTCTTTTAATGTGTGTTTATACAGAGTATCATTAGTATTTTTTAACTTTAATATTATAAATATCCTTGTATATTATTTTCCTTAGTGGCCTCCCTATAGTATCTCTGTAAAAACAATCACATTTTGTGCACATAGTTAAGTAGACCACTACTACCACAATTAACTTTTTTAAAATTACTCTTGGTTTTCATAAAGTTTCCCAACATCACATTTTCACCTTCATAAATATATTTACATTTGATACGATATCCACATTTAGATGTGTTTCGCTTTTTTCTGGAACACAGATTCGAAGCTGGTTTATTGTTCTTAAAAATATTCTGCAAATTCCTACTTGTTTTGAACATAAAATTAGGTTTTTACCCCACTACTGTTGAAACATCAGGGTTAAACTTCAGAAAGTTTCAATTTTTATTAATAATGTTCTTTACATTCCCTGAAGCATTGTTCAACTCAACTATCTTCGCCTTATCTAATCTTTTGTTGTTAATATTATTGGAATTAACCATATTAGCCCTACTATCCCTCTCCAAACCAATTTGGCTACCTCAAGAGGAATACCTTTCCCAAATTCAGAAGGGTACCCTCTGTCAATAAACATCTTTTGCAAGTTTTCTAATTACCACCAAACTTCATCTTTCCTAGATGTCATCCTTGCAGTCGTGAAAACCCTGGTCATTAATTTCAACTGTAAGTGTCCAAACAGTTAACCAAACTTTTATTATGGGCAAACGTAAATTTTAAAAATGAAGTTGTGTTATTAAGACAGCCCATAAACTGGTCAATATTTTCTTCTGTCTTTTTCCATTAAATAGAGATGTCATCCAAAAACTTTACATAAAGAGAAATTTGTCAGGAAAACTCAGATTGAAAACATTTTGATTTCCCAAAATAACACCACCAGGTTAGCATAAATGGGGGCACATGCTGCCCCACTGTCACCCCCTTAATTTGTTTAAACAGTTCTCCTCCAAAAATATGTAGCTGTTCTCTAATACTAACCTGGTTAACTCAGTAATAAGAATAATTTGTTCATTGTTTAACTTCTCAAATTTATCTAAGCTGTCATGAAACCAGTTCAAACTTTCCTTCAATGCCATGGAGGAAAACAAGTCAATGATATCAATGGTTAAAAAACTAACCAAAGGAGAAAACAAATTGGGAATAATCTCCCAAAAAAGTCCAAAGAGTATTTAAGGATGTGTGTGTCCATATTAGAAATAAATGTTAACATCCTGTCCACGTATATGGCAAGTAGATGGGTCTTAGATCCACTTGCCACAACTATAGGTCTAAATGGGGGGCATACAAGAGTCTTGCGGACTTTTGGAATTCCAAATATGGAAGGTGTAAAGGTTTGTTGACCTTAAGGAATTTAAAGATAGGTAAAGTAATTCTTCAAGTAAGAACTTCTCTAGGGCCAATTCAATTTTGTGGATGCTAATCTCATTTTTTGAAAGAGGAGTGTAATGGTAACTATCATGAAGTGTGTTCAACATAGCACACGAAAATTCAGTGTAATCAAAAATCAGTGTCCCCCCTCATTTGTCAGGTTTTATTACTCTAAGAGTTTTATCACAATTAATATTGTCTAGTACCTCTTTTTTCTTTCTTAGGTTATGAAACCTAAAACAGTTCTTACTTTTTTCCAGTTTATAAAAATCTTCCACACATGCTTGTTCAAATGCCTGAATTACTCGACGAAAGGAAGGGGATTAAATAAACTCTTCCTCTTAAGTACATCATTCTTGAATCCAAAATCCTGTTGCTTCCTTTCTAAGGTTCTGCTATGTTAAGCTTTCTAGTGAAAACTTTCAGTTCAAATAATGTGCCATTTAAGCTTCCTAGTGAAAATTTTCAGTTCAAATAATGTGCCAATCAGATTGAAGCCTTTTGATGTACAGGATGTTAAAAATTATTTCTAATATAGATGCACATATGCTTAAAGACTCTTGGGAGTTTTTGGGGAGTTTTTTTAACAAAGAAACATCTTTACTAAATTATCATGTATGACATAGGCAATCTTACATTACAAATCATGCTGATACAATTCCAGTTGCAAACATTATACATCACCTATAACCTATCCAGTCATTGTCAGTCAAGCATTACATTGCTCATTCAAGTTCTACCTTCTTTCAAACCTCTTTCTGCCTCTGCATGTATTGTTCCCACAATTTCCATTTTTCCTATGTAATTTGCTCCTACCATTTTCTAAATATCTCAGTTTCAGTTGTTTTACCTCCAGTACTATATTCTCCACTTCTAATAAAGTTGGTTTAGACTTTTATTTCCATTTTCTAATAATTGCTTTTTTGTCAGCCACCATAATTTTACTCAGCAAGGCCTTACTATGTCTAGGCAATTCTGATTTTGTAACATAGCTCAAAAAATCATTTCCTTAGTTATACCAATTTGCTCACACAGTATCTCTGACAAAGGAATCCTCAAACTCTGCCAACTCATTAAAATTCCAGAAAACATGTTCCCAGTTACATCTTTCTTCCTCATCACACCTCTAACATTTGCTATCTACTTGAGGAAAAATTCCTTGTAGTCTACTTAGGGGATAAAAATACATATGTAAACACCTTCAAGCAAATATCCTAAATCTTCTAGACTTTCTTGAGTGTTGGGAGACATATATATACTCATTGCTTCTTTGTGAATTGCTTATCCAGTCTCTCTTCTCAATCCTTTCTAACCTCCTCTGATAGATTCTTACAGTCATCATGCAATATTTTATATGATCTACTAATTATTCCTATTTTTAACAGCAGCTTATGTTCTAGATTCAACTAAACACTCTACCAGTGCTGGTCTTTCATTTAGGACCCCTCTATTTCTTTCTCTTTGCCTATACTCTGATATCAATCCTTGATAGGGAATGTAATCTGTAACCTGTAGTTTAAACAAATTTTGGTGTCTTCCCATTCTATTATCTTTCCCTCTATAGTTATTTGTTCCTAATACCTTCGTTCCTTTGACAGTTTTCTCCATTAAATTCCAGCCCCCTCTTTTCTATTGTCTCTACCCCTAATTGCAGTCATCCCTATTGGCAAAATCTCCTTTTTCCATTCCTGTGTTGGCTTGGTTCTTATAATACTCTCTGCTACTTTATTAATATAATATTCCTCATGAATACTGTTATTCTCCTTAAAGGTATTCATCCAAAATCACAGTTTCTCCTTGTTTCTTGAGCCCCCCCCCCATTTCATCATCATACCTTTCCACTTTCAATTATAGTTTTCTGCTTGTGTTATGCAGAGCAGCCTTAACTGTGTAGTTCTGAAATACCCCTTCAAGTTAGGTACTCCCAGTCCACCTTGTTCTATTGGAAGAATCAGCTTATCCCACTTTCCATCTTCCACTAACAGATAAAATCCTCCACTTCTTTATTAATTGCTATCAACAACTTCTCCTCTAGTTGGTAAAAATATGTCTGACCTGTATATAAGAATAAAGGAACTAAAAACATTTTAACTGCCTGTATCTTACTATCCATATTCATGTAACAGAGCTTTCATTTTCTCAGTTTTTGAATTTTCTTTTTAGTCTTTTCTCACATATCCTTAGCTGCCAGACTGGAATATTTTTTAATCCGTACTTCAAAATACTTCATTTTATCATCCCCCCATAAATATGGATATTGCTTAACCAATTAATGTGTGGGTATATAGTTTACTGCTATTACCTTTGTTTTAGCTTTATTAATTCTGTATCCTGAAAAGATCTGAAACTGTCTCAAAATGTTCCACAATACTGTAATGTCTCTCTCTGGTTTTGTTAGGTATAACATAATATCATCTGCAAAAAGAGCCAGTTTTTCTTGACTGCCATTTGAATTATATCCTCGAATTTCTAAGTTCCTTATTATTATTTTTTTTTTGACAATGGTTCTTAATATAATGCGAATAACAAAGGGAAAAGAGAACACCCCTGCCTGGTTCCTCTGCTCAAGAAGAAATTTTCAGAGAGGACCCCACCCACTTTAATTCTTGCTTCCAGTCCCTCTTATATCATTCTAATCAACTTTATAATTTTATCAGATAATGCAAATGCTTCCATTGCCCTGCTCATAAAGTCCAAGTTCTCTGCATCAAGATCCACCAACAACAGTGGTATGTTCTTACTTTCTGCTTCCTTCTGAATCATCAATGTTCTATTAATGTTGCCAAATGTTTGCCTCCCCGCCACATAACCACACTGATCCATATCTATCAATGTAATGTTGGCATCACTTTTGCCATTCTTTTAGCCACTATAGACTTAATCACTTTATTATCATGTTTAAAAGTGAAATGGATCTATTTGAAGCTGGATCTGATGGATCTTTACCCTCTTCAGGTATTACAGCTACCACCACTTTCTGCCAGGATGTTGCTAGTTCTCTTCCTCTTAAAATACTGTTAAGCAATGCCTTCCAGATCTTTATCAGTTTTTCCCCTCCTAGCTTCCAAACTTCCACAGGAATACCATCTGTTCCTGAGGACTTTCCTGTAGATTGGTTATACATCATCATTTTTAACTCATCTCCTACTATCCTAACTATTAGCAACTGAGCCTCATCTACCTCTAACCTTAACATGTTTAATGCTTCCATATACATTTCCATTTGCACCTTTTCTTGATTTCCACATTTAGGCTTTCATAGAATTTTCCAAATATTCTAATACTTCTACAGGATCTCTTGTTATCTTCCTTGTTATAGGCTCCCTAAGGTTAGCTCTTTCTACTTTCTGGGTTATTGTGCTAAAACTTTTTGTGCTCTACAGTCATTATCAAAAATATTTGTTTAACAGCAACCTTTCTAAACTCGTGTATATTATCAATGTAATCCTTTATTTTCTGTTTAGCATTCTTCAGTTGCTGCTCTTCTTGCTCTTTATAATTCCCTCTGTTTTGAAATGCTTTAAGATTTGTCAGTCCCTCCAAATAATTCTTGTTACTTCTTAACCATATCTCCCTTTCTTTTATTTCCACCCTATTTTAAACTCTATTTTAATTTTATCCCACTCCCTAGCTATATTTTCAGAAAAACATTTCTATCTTCTCTAATAGTTCCTGAACAATTTATACTACCCATTCCATAAATTCTCTCTTTTCACCAGATAGGTGGGAAATGCCAGGGTCTCATTTTTATTTCATTACCCTGTGCTTTTATTTTAGTTATTATTGGTGTGAAGACTGGTAGAGATGGGTGAAGGCTGCCAGCCTAGTCAAATAGAATTTGATACATAATTCTGGCATTTGTAAATATAAATGTAAAATACAGGCTTGTGTCTTAAATATAAAGAAATGCTGTTTCAACAATGTGGCAACATTGCCATCTGCTGTAAGGAAAATTAAGTCAACCATTTCAAATCTTTCTTTTGAAGTTAAAATTATTTTAAATCTATCCTTTGATCTGTAGAGTTCGGAGTTAGTCTGTCTGGGCTAGCACATTTTTTCTATTGTTTTAACTTAAGGAATAATTACTAGAGTGTACATGTGAAATGTTTTGTATTGTTGTAGCTTCCTGAGCAGGTGTTAGACTGTTAAATAATGTAGCCTGTTGGCCTGGGAACTCCAGGCTAAGTGTCAAATAAATGATGTAATCTGGGAGGGCCCAGCAGAAATGTTTGTTAATGATTTTAAAAACTATTGCTCAGAGAGAGACTAAGCATTTTGATCTTGGACATTCAACTCAGCACTGCCTTATGCTTTCTTTATGTAAGTAGTATGTTAGAACTGTGTTTTCTCCTAGAAGTAGCCAGGAATTATAAAGATTAGACTAAATGTTTTTCTGTTATGTCAGAACTGTACTACTGAATTATTTTAAGTTTCTGTGTGATCTCTGAACTCTTGAATAGCACTGTGGTGTAGTAGTATTGTCTTGTGTTTTTAGTATTTATTATTAAATATTTTTAAACCCTTTTCAACTGTGGCTGGTTTATATAGAGATAAATTAAGTTCTGGAGTACATTGCATACTTATAAGTGATCCTGTAGTAATCCCTTCCAATAAGCCTTGATTGCTTAGTTACACTACTATTGGATAATAATATTGCACAGTAATAATTGGACACCCTTTTAAGGGCCTTTTAGTAGCTGACAAATATTAGCTGGTGGTGGCAGTAATTACTACCGTATAGTCTGGATATAGGGTCACAGCTAGAGAATCTGTGTCAGCCTTTCCCAGGACTGTCTGTGAAGTTGTATAAATACTTATCTCAAAGTGCGTGTGTGTGTCAGCTACTTGGGCTGGGACACATAGCACTGGCTGGACAGAGAGGGTACTGGAGGTTAGCTTGCCAGCTAGGCTGAGATCTGGACCCTATAGCTGTGCCAGTGGGGAATCTTATTGGGGAACTGGAGAGCAGGGGAGCAACCAGCCCCAGACTGACTGTGATCTCTGTGTGCACTTAAGGGAAATTGTACTTTACTGTGTGTATTTGTTATCCTCTCTCCCATACGAGATACCCTCTCTGGTGCTAGTGGTGAGGATTGAGGCTCCTTGATTGCTGGGCTGGGGCACAGGTGTCGCAATTGGCACATAATCTGAAATAGTTATTGGGTACATGTCAAGACCTTCAATTAAATGCACATGTTCTTGTGAAACATAAATTCTGTCTAGCCTAACCCAGTTTTTGTATCTTGGGCAATAATATGTAAATTCACTCCAAACACCTAGTACTGAATTCACATCTTCCATGATAATTATTTTCATAAATTTCTTCAAAATTTACCCTCCTTTGTTATATGTTCCCTTCTGGGCCTTCCAGACACATCTTCACTACCGCAGGTAAAATTCCACTCCCCTCCTATTAGTAATATTACTTGCTGAAAGCTGATTATTTCTCACAGAATTTTCGTAAGCTCCATTCTAGCAATTTTCTGTGCCAGTAGCCCCTTAGTACTACAAATCTGCCACAATTATATTTTTATTCTCTTCTGTCATTATTGGAGCCCCTCTTGCAATTAATATAAGTACTTTTTTTCTTTGCCCCAGGTATCCTGCTTCATAACCATCCTGAAAACAAACCTTTCTTTATCAAATTCACATGTTCAGTTCTTTCCAAGTGTGTCGCCTGTAACATAGCTATTTGCACTCAACATTTTAAAAATAGCTCTCTAGTCTTTCTTTTTGCATTTATCTGTGAGACTGTTCACATTTAACATTACAGAAAGCATAATTTTCTTTAGGTATTATTTTTCCAACTTTTACATATAACTCTAGTTTCAGCTTTTGTGTTATATGCATATACTGTTTGTTAGGTTAATTTTTTATGCAGTTGTTTCTTGTCATCTCCATTTGAGCCTATGTCACATCTTAAAAAAACTTTTGTTTTTGTTTTATTGAACGCCCTAAAACAAAACAAAAAAAACAAACACACCCTCAATGCCCCCCTAAAACCTATTAACTTAATAACAACATACAGACTATGTACATCTTCAAATATTGAAGTTTTACCCTCCTAATAGGAAAATATGTTCCAAACTGACACCTGCACACACAGACTTGAGATAACCTAAAATAAAGGTTTTCCATGCTAAGACGCATGACACAGTATGTGCTTCTAAGTGCTGTCTGGTTTTGTCTTATCTTTATAGCTCTCTCAGCTGGGGCAATACTTGAATGCTTTTAAAAAAACATTTTCTCCAAGACATTCCTCTTTATCTGTTTGCCTCCTAGAGGCATGAGAACCAGACACTGCTAATATTATTATATATATTTGTTTATTAGAAAAAAAGCCTTCAATATTCTTTTTCATTTACTTGTGTTCTGTAAAAACATGTTACTAGATTAAGCTAAGGGCCTTAATCCAGTCATTCCCCTATATAATAATGAGAAAAAAAACACACTATTTTTCTTTTGTCATGCTGTTTTAATCAACACTTTGTTTTTTTTTTTTTTTTTTTACATTGCAATACCTACATTTCTTAAAACTGAACAAGGAAAGAGAAGAGAGAAGAAAGAAAAAAAGAGAAAAAAACAGAAGCAGCTATTTACATTAGTATCTTCATTACACTTAAAATAACTGAGAAAACTTTACTTTGTACTATGCAAAGAAAATCATGCACAATTAAAACAATACCATTAAGAAAAAAAAACATGTGTTTTACTTACAGTTAATTGTACAGTTAACTTTCTCCCTCATCTTCCCCTCTGCTGAGTATTGTTTCTGAACATTACTGACATAAAGTGCGTTGTCGCCTCACAGCAAGACTTTATTCTCAGCTAGAGCATCTTCTGTGGAGACATGTGTGAATGGGCGTACCTTCGTTGAAGGTTGTGCGTTAGGGCCGGCAACTCAGCACGTAAAAATCAACTGCCAATCATTAGCGGACCGGAGTTCCGCTGTGGCGACCCCTAACTGGGAAAAGCTGAAAGACACAACAAAAATGACATAAAGTAGGTCATATGCTTTAGAGTTCCCTACAAGTTTAACCACTGATATTGTTGACTTGTTTTCTCAATACCATTGGAGGAAGGTTTGAACTGGTTTCATGACAGCTTAGCTAAATTTGAGAAGTTGAGCAAAAAACAAATACATCTTATTACTCAGTTAACCAAGTTGGTATTAGAGAACAACTACATATTTTTTGAGAGAGAACTGTTTAAACAAATTAAGGGAGTGACAATGGGGGCAGCAAGTGCCCCCATTTATACTAACCCAATGTTATTTTGATAAAACAAATATGTTTTTCAATCAGAGTTTTCCTGACACATTTCTCTTTATGTAAGATTTTGGACAGCATCTATATTTTATGAGAAGGGGCAGAAGAAAATATGACCAATTTATGGGCTATCGTAACCTACCTTTAGTAATGTCTACCTCCCCTACATTAGTGCACATCCTTTTGCACACAGAAAAGCCTAATTAAAGGTCAATGCATCAGGATAGCAATGATGGCATCTGGAAAAGATGAAGTTTGGCAGGTATTAGAAAAATTCCAAAAGGTGTTAATTGGCAGGGAGCACCCTTCTGAAATTGTGAAAAGTACTGCCCTTGAGGTGGTCAATAAATGGTGTACAAAATATAGACATCTTTTAGGAATCAGTTTGGAGAGGGATAGTATGGCTAATATAGTTGATTCTAATAATATTAGCAACAAAAAATGGGTAGGGTGATAGTAGTTGTGTTCAACAAAGCTTCAGGGAATGTAAAGGACAATATTAATAAAAATTGGAACATTCTGAAGTTTAACCCTGATATTTCAACAGTAGTGGGGTTAGACCCTAACTCTGTGTTCAAAACAGGTCGGAATTTGAAGAATACCTTTGAGAAGAATAAAGCAGCACTGAATTTGTGTTCCAGAAAAAAAAGAGAAATACAACTAAATGTGGATTTTACGAAGGTGAAACCATGACGTTGGAAAACTTTGTGAAACCCAAGATTAACTTTAAAAATTGTAATTGTTTTAGTAGTGGAATGCTCTACTTAGCTATGGGAATGAAATGTGATTTTTTTTCTATGCAGGTAAGACAGAAAGACCACTAAGAAAAAGAATATATGAGCATATTTATAAAATTAAAGTTAAAAATACTAGCAATGGTTTGTATAAACACACATTAAAAGAAGTGTCCCACAGCAAATTTAAATTTGCTATTATAGAGCTAGTAGAGATTAACAGGACGGGTGGTGACTGCGAGAACAGGCTGGAATACAGGGAGTTGCTTTGGCAATTTAAGATGAATGCCTTTAGCTATCTGAATTTGAATGATTATGTCTCCAAACAGCCTATTCTTAAATTATGTACAGCCAAATTATAGGGAGTCCCTTATCTCTGTGTGTATTACAAGGGAGATTGATTTCTTAGATTTGTTTTTAAAAAGTTCACTTTTGTTTGATTGCTCCTAACTTTTAATCTTATGTAACAGGATATATATGAGATGCAGTTGTATGACTTTAATTTTGAATGTATTATTTGGCTAACTAGTTACTGAATTATTTAAATATGTAATTATAAGATAAATTGGTCTTTATAAATGTTTTGTAGTGAAGCCCTCTTCTTTTCTGAATGATATGGATAAAAGTACCTAGATGTTTCATGTTTTTTCCATTATTAAAAGTGTTTTAAAAGTAGTACCAATCTAGACATGATTTTTAAGCTTAATGACCTCCATTTGCCTCATGCACTGTCATGTGGTTGATGGAAACTAGAATCTTTGACAGATAGAAAGTTAAAAGAAGCTTTGTCAAGATGTAGGCTTACAGAGGGGAAAGTACAGTTGTGTAAGTAAAGTAACCATAATAGTAGTTGTTTGAATAGACCACTGTTGCAGTAGTGTAAGCTATATAGGATGCCCTGCCAAGAACTGGACCAGCCAGTCTGCCTCCAAAGTTTGTGAGCACCCTACACACACTCTAGACACTGTATAGCTCAGGAAGAACTGTAAAAAGTCAGTGGCTAGCACACTAAAACTTCAGAGCTTTCCTGCCTCAGAAGAGAGAGGCCAGAACCCTAACAGATAGTTACCATAATAATAAAAATACCCCACCTTGGCGTAAAAGTAGCTAAAAGAGGGGGGTGGAGGGGAAGGTGCAAGTACTGCAACAGTGATATATTTGAACATAGTGTAACAGTAAGTTTACTTACACAAGTGTACCATTTTCAGCATTAGATCACTGCTGCAATAGCCTAAGCCTATATGGGTCAAATGCCACAACTTAGAAAGAAAGGGAGGAGGAAGAAGGATCAGAGTCCAGGAGCCCTTGGAGAATAGTCCGGTCATGGCTTGCAATGGGCCTAGAGAAAGAATCTAGGATGCAGTGCATTGTAAAGGACACCAAGTATATTTCTGGAGTCATCGTCTTTCAGAAAAGGCCATAGAATTAAAAAGAGTTCTGGTAGAGTGGGTTCTGACTTTGTCTGGAAATGTCTTATTGTGGTACAAATAACAAAAGCATGGGACAACTATTTAGAAATTGTCTGTCTTGATAAACACTTTCAGGATTTCTGCTAAACAGTTTATTTCATATTAAGGTAATTGTCCCTTTTTCATAACTTCATATGAAATAAACAGTTTATCAGACATCCTAAATTTTTTTTCCCTGCCAGTGTAGTATCTGAGTTGCCTGTGCACATCCAGACTTTGTAAACTTTTTCTCTAAAAATGGGAAGATGAATTGTCTGTCTCAGTGTGAACTCTGATACAATCATAGGCATAAACTAAACGTGTTCTCATTGTTGACTCTTTAAGAGCTTGCAATTAAGATATTCTTTTTGTGGAAATCAATGTGTACATGGATGTTCAAAAGTAAAGGTGTAAGTTCTTCCAGTACACAACTAAGATCTCATGAAGGAGCCAACTACCTTCTAGGTAGACTATTATGTAAAACCCCTTTCAAAAACTATTTCACTTGAGGTAGGGTAAAAAGAAGGAATCTAAGGACAGACAAGCGGAGATTGCTGAAATCTGAATTGTGACAGAAGAGTAGAAAAGGCAAGAGAATAATAACTTAGAAATACTGCAGAATCAAAGGAGTCTGAACCTTTTAAGGGCCTTGGTCTTGGCACCAACTAACAAATCTTTTCCACTTATACGTATAAGAATTTTTAGTAGCAGGTTTCTTTGCCTCCTTTAATACCTGCTACATGTAAAAGGTACTAAAATTCTACCATTCAGGCAGTTAGTTGAAGAAGCTTAATGCTGGAGAGTATCAAATAACTCCTGTCGTTTGTATGTAAGTGCATTCTGTGAAGAAGAATCACTGTTGCCTAGGCCAAAAGGGAATCAACACAATTACCTTTGGGGGGGGGGGTCCTTATGAATCTTTAGAAAATCACTGATTATCAGAGGAAAATGTGGAAAAGCATACTGGGACATTACCTTCCATGGGAATGAAAAGGCATCTGCTTTCAAGGCCTGAGTACAAGGAGTTCTGGAGCAGTTTCAAAAGACTGTCTGTTGTGGCTGGAGGCAAATAAATCTACTTGAGGAGGTCCCACAAATGGACTAATTCCTGGTAGACCATTGGGTGCAAAATCCATTTGTAAGGGCAATAATGTTTCGCTCTGACAATGTAGGTAGTCTGGAAGGACAGATTGTTCTATACCCAACTTATCATAACTACTCTGCAAAAGGGATATGACCTGATTATCCCTGTTTAAGTAGCACATTACTGTGGTGCTACTTGTAACTACCAGCTGAGGGCCTCGAGTTCAAAGATGGTTTAGAGATGTATTAGAGCCATAATTCCATTGACATTTATGTGCTTTAATTTATCTTACCTGCTCCAAAGGCCCTGAACTTTCAACCCATGGACATAACTACCCAAGCAAAGTTGTATGCAACCATGGTTACAGACTGACAAGGGGCTGAAAAAGGAAAAGGAAGACCTGGGTTGAGAAACAGCAGATTCAACTACCAGAGCAACATCTTTTTCACAAAGCTCAACACTGGAATCTCAAATGAAAGGGGGTGCTGATGCTGGGATGAAACTGGTTTGATGAACCATTGAACTTTACTTATGTGAAGTCTGGCCACAGGATTTATGACAGGCCAGAAAACAGAATTCTGAGATATTCCCTGGCGGAAGTCAAATACCAGAAATTGCTCTTTGTAGATTCCACTTTCTCATGAGGAAGAAAAGCCATCATAAAAAAGAAGTTGTGTACTCACCATAACGTTCCATCTGTGTGGTTTTCTCTCATTTGCTCTTCAATCTATGGGTTTCTGATCTGATGCTTGGATCTGACTCGGCCGCATACCAAATCTTCAGGCTCCCACATACAAGCTCCTCCCCTACCCATAATGCTCCTCTCCTCCAAATACCGCCGATCAAATTTGCTGCATCATGTTATATCATATAATCATCACATCCTAAAGGTAGAAAGAAATAACCTAGAGGCAATAGGAGAAGTAATGAGGGAATACTACAGGAGCTCAAACAAAAAGAAGCATTTGTCCAAACAAAAATATTCATTTAGATCCTTCCAAGGACAGGGGGATGGAGGGAGGAAAGGTTGAAGAGCAAATCAGAGGCAACAACACAAATGGAACATTATGGTGAGTACGGAACTTCTTTATCTGATGTTGTTGCCTTCATTTGCTCTTCAACCTATGGGACAGAGTCCCCAGCTACAAAAGAACTTGGGTGGCCTTTAAGGAAGGATATTCCGAAGCACAGCAGAATCAAGGGATGCCCTGTTCCTGGAAATAAGGTCTAGTTTGTAATGTGAAATACAGGTACGATGGTTTGACCAAGTAGCTGCAGCACAAATTTCATCAAGGGGAAGCTTCGACCAGAAGACAGAAGAAGTGGATACAGACTTAGTAGAATGGGCCTCAATGTGAAATGATAAGGGGATACCCTTTGTAGAATACGCAAGTTTAATGCAACTTGTAATCCAATGAGCCAGCCAGGGTAACCTTTAGAAACTGGTTTACCCAACATGGGCTTTGAAAAGAAAACAAAAACGTGGTCAGATTTTCTAAAATTCTTGGTTCATAGGTAGGTAGGTTCATAGGTAGGTACTAGGCTATCAGCCCTGGGGCTTATACAAGCCCAGCCAAAAAGGTACCCTGGCTTTTGCCACCCAAGAAAATTATTTTCCTGTGGCACTGTCGTGCAGAGCCACAGAGGTGATCCCCGGGGTGAATTTCCTATTTCCCATCCAATCATCAAGATTTTGCTTGAAGAGTGCTAATGAGGAGCTTTGTTTGATATAGATAGGAAGTTTATTCCAGAGTATGGGAAGTCTCTGGGACATGAATCTATCCCTCTATCCCTCTGGCATGTTCTGTTTATTGTGGTGACAAGGTTTAGGTCCCTAGAGCGTGTACCTCGGAGGGACTGGGATTTCTTTAAGTGGAGCATGTCCAACAGCTCTGGGTTTGACATAGCTTTGTATGTTAGGCAGAGATCACCTCTGAGTATGTGATATGTGACGGAGGAAAGCTGGAGTTTTTTTAGACAGTCTGCGTAGGGCATCTGTTTGAGGCTGGTAATCCTCTTTGTGAGGTATTTCTGCGGCCTTTCCAGTTGTTGTAGATGTCTTGTGAGGTACATACCAAAAGGGGCATTGTACTCTATAATGGGTCTAATGAGTGATGAGTAGAGGGGAACAATGACCTCTTTTTTTCTGGATGAGAAACCTTTTGTGATGAGGTGTGCCACGTAGAAGGATTTCCTGGCTACTGTGCCAATGTGATTATCAAAGGAGAGACTACTGTCCACCTGTGTCCCAAGGTCTCTTATCACACTTTCGGTGTTAAGTATACTACCGCCTATGTTGTAGTTCATGGGTACAGAGTTTTTACCAAAGGGGATGACAATGCACCTTTTGGCATTGAGCTTGAGGCCATGGCTTTGACACCAGGCGTCTGTCTCAGTGAGGCCCTTTTGCAAGATGTCCACATCGTTAGGAGTTTTGATTATGGCTCCTAGTTTGCAGTCATCTGTGAACTTCGTTAGCCAAAGACCTTCTGTGTTAGCCTGTACTTCAGAGAAGCAGATACCAAACAGGAGAGGACCCAGGACTGAACCCTGTGGTACTCCACTTGTCACTGGTCTGAAGTCAGATTTGGAGTCTGCTACTTTCACAGTGTGGGTTCTGTCAGTGAGCCAGTTGACAACCCATCTTGTGACATAGGGATTTATACCTAGCTGAGTGTGTTTATCTATAATTCCAGAGTGGGGGATGGTGTTGAAAGCCTTGGCAAGATCTAGATAGGCTGTGTGAACCACCTTACCCTTGTCTACGGCTTTGGTGACTGCTTCAAAGAAGTCTATCAGGTTTAGGAGACATGATCTGCCTTTTACAAACCCGAACTGGGTGCAGTCCAGAGGTTGGAGATTACCAATGTCTTTGTTTATAAGTTCCATGATGATACGTTCCATGGCCTTGCAGACCAGGCTCGTCAGGCTAATGGGGCGGTTGTTCCCGTGGTCCATGGTGGCTCTCTCCTTGTGGAGTGGGATAACTGTCAGAGTGTGCCATTCAGCAGGCACAAAGCCTGAGGTGAGGCTGTGATTGAACATGGTACTTAGGTGGGTGCCAGTTCGTTCTGTAGTTCGTGTAGAACGCAGCCTGGGATGTTGTCTGGTCCCATGGATGTTGTGTTCTTGGCTTTAGAGAGTGTGGTTTTTACCTGTGCAGCCGTGATTACAGGAACTTTGCATTCTTCCGGTATAGAGATGGGCTCTTTAGGGGGTGAGAGGGGGTAAAGTTAGCACTGAACCTATCTGCCAGGATGTTAGCAATATCAGTTGGGTCTGTATATTTAGTGCCATTGTGCTGTAACTCAGAGCAGATCTGAGTGTTGCCATTGTGATTCTTGACATAGCTATAGAATGCTTTGTGGTTGTCTTTAGAATCAGTGGCAATTTTGTTTTCATAACTAGCTTTGGAGGATTTTATCAGGGATCACAGCTTCTTACTGAGGCTGACCAGGGAGCTCCTCCACTCATGGGATTTTACTCTCTTTTGCAACAGTTTCTTCCTTCTGTTGTACAGTTTGTTTATGGCAGGGGACCACCAGATTGGCTTCATTTTTTTGGAGGATAGTGTCTTGGTTCTGTTTGGGATAGCATGATCCATGCACTCATGTAAGTGCTTATAAAGTGCAATTGTGTATGATTCAGTAGTCGGAACTGTATTGTCCATCTGCATGGGTGTCATGAAGTTCACCACTTCTGCTGTAAGAAGCATGAAGTTGGCTTTGGAGAAATTTTTTACCATGGTTTCCTTAATGGGGGTTAGGGGCAGGATGTGGATATCTAGGGTAATCAGCTTATGGTTGGATCGGACCAATGAGGCATTGACGTCAGGTGTGGAACACCGGTCACTCATGCTGGTAATGACTAGATCTAGGATATTGTTGCCCCTGGTGGGGGTGTGGATAAGTTGATCCAGGGCATTGGAGTTTATGAATTCCAGAAAGCGTTGAGCGAAGGAGTTGGTACATGAGTAGTTTTCCCAGTTAATGGTGGGGCAGTTGAAATCACCCATTATTAGGGTGTTTGGTTGAACCCTAATATTTTCCAGTACATCAAGAAAAGAGTAGTGGGAATCCTGGGGCATGGTGGGTGATCTGTAGCAAGCTACAATTTGGATTGCAGTTTTGCCCAGAGTTAGTTGCACTTGGATAACCTTGGCTGCATTATGCTGAGCAACTAGCCTGGCGGTGTGGATATCCTTAATGAATATGGACACACCTCCGCCTTTGGTGTTCCAGTCCAGATTACATGGTCGAAAAGTGTGGTATGAGTTATAGCCTGGTAGTGCAGGGGTGCTCTCTGGAGCCTTGAACCAGGTCTCAGTCACTGCACAGATATCGATGTTTTCCATTTTAAGGAGTGCCTTGAGTGAGTGCATTTTGAGAGTTAGACTTCTAACATTGAGTAGCATCACCCTCAGTTTTTGCTTGCCTGTTCCTGTTATGGTGGTGAATTTGTCATTTGAACCTTGCCTAAAAAAGGCACATTAGGGGCGGCAGGAACCTTAGCCAGTATCCGGAATCCCAGGTGTGACAGGTGCAGGCCATCTCTGGCAAAGCATTGTGGTATGTCGACTGTTTCATCCCAGGCAGACAGATACTGGATCCCTTTAGAATGGCATCAGAAGCTTAGCCAATTTTTGAAGTCAATCATTTTGTCCTTGTACTGCAGCATAATTCTGGGTGATGGCAGAATGCTACTCAGGGCTAGGGTCATACCTGCCTGGGCTAAAAGATCGGAGAGCTCTTCCATGTCTCTTTTCATGTAGTCCAGGGAGGTACATCTCAGGTCATTCACACCAACATGGACAATGATAGAGTCATATTTGTACTTGTTGTGGAGTGACCTGAGTGTGTGGTTTATGTGGCGGATCATGGCACCTGACAGGCAGCTGACAGTAACTTTCTCCTTGTTTAGCCTGGTGAGTGGGACGTCAGTGTGCCTGACTATAGAGTCGCCTATGACTAGTGTGTTGGGTACGTTGTTTTGCCTTATTGGCTGTGGTTGAGTGGCACACTGAGTCTGCGGGCTATGTGTCATTTGGCTTGTGTTGGGGGGGTGGAGGTTGCTTGCATTTCTGCTTTGGAGGTCTCTGTTGCTTAAGCAGATTATTATTGAGAGCCTCTGCAAATGTTTTTGTGTTTCTATGTGTGGATTTTGGTGGTGTAGATTTAGTGAGACTATGTGATGAGTGTGGTGTGGTGCAAGTGTTTACCTTCTCTTCTTGACTGTCAAGTTCAGTCTTGATTAGAGAGAGCTTTACCTCCAGTTTGGCTAGATAAGTGCATCCCTCACAGGTTGTAGTGTTGGGTGGTAGGAGGAGAGGGTCTATCTAAATAGAAATTAAGTTGTCTGTGTACTTCCAATGTATGAAGCAGATACTTTCCTCTGTTTTGACAATTAGGAAATAATACAGGCAGATTGATATATTGGTTTGTGTTAACCTCAGAAGCAACCATGGGCAGAAAGGAAGGGTTAGTGCGTAAAGTAACTCTGTCCTTGTGAAAAAATTAAATATGGAGGCTTGCAAGACAAGACCTGCAAATCAGATACATTTTGGATGAAGTAATAGCCACCAAGAAAATGGTTTTCCAGGTCAGAAACTTTAAATCTACCTTAGCTGTACGTTCGAAGAGAGACGAGACAGGGCTGTAAAGGGATCTAAGTTGTTCTGAAGAGCCCAGATGGAGAACCTCTTCCACTTACTATTATATAACTTCCTAGTCGATGGTTTATGTGACGTAATCAGAATTTTTCTAACTATGAAAGAAGTGGCTGTGGGAGGGGGTAAGATGAACAGGCGGCCCTGGAGAAGATCCTAGGAATGGATCCACCACAGCAGATACTGTTTGCATGTTTGTGATAGCCAGACTGGGTAATTCAGTGGGTAGAGCAGAAGAGACCATTGTATTACCAAGGTCCACTGAAGCATTCTCATGTTCAGAAGAGCAAATGGCACCAGGTCAACGTGGCCACCATGGATCCCAAAGTCCTTAAGACAAGACTCCCTGGGGAGGAAGGAAGGACAAAGAAGTTATGTACCTACCATAACGTTCCATGTTAGTTGTCTTCATCTCGCCTTCTTTCTTGCTGGTTGGAATTAGAGCCGATCCTCGGCTCTGACTCGGCCATCTCAATAGCTCGAGAGCTGTTTACTGGCTCGAGGCTACCCCTTATCCCATGATGCCTAGCGATAGCTACCCAGATCTCGTTTGAAATAGCTAACTCCAGCCATAGCAAGAGAATAAACCAGTCCAAAAAAAAATAGGTTGACTTTACCTGCCATATCCTCTAAGTCAATAGAGGAAAAATAAGAGAACACGCAGCCAGTGATAGAGGAACTCCTCTCGGTCCACTAGGACAGGGGGACGGTGGGTGGGACGCAAGAAAGAAGGCGAGATGAAGACAACTAACATGGAACGTTATGGTAGGTACATAACTTCTTTATGTTAAGTTCTCTATCTCACCTTCATTCTTGCTGGTTGGGACAGCGTCCCTAGCACCTAATATCCTGGGTGGCTCAGCGGAACAGACTCTTCAGAACAGTGGAACCAAAGTCAGCTCTGATCCTAGAGACCATATCCAGCTTGTAATGAGAAATAAAGGCATGAGGGTTTGCCTACGTGGCAGCTGCACAGAGAGAATCCATGGGCAACCTAGACTGGAAGGCTACAGAGGTGGCCAAGGCAATAGTAGAATGACCTTTCGATTTAATAGGTAACTCTGTGTTCCTTAATTGATAAATGAAAGTAATAGTGTGTGACAACCATCTAGACAAGGTTACCTTGGAAACTGGGAGACCTTGTTTGCCTAAGGCATAAGAAAGGAATAATTGGTCCGACTTCCTTATTTCTTTAGTTCTGTGCAGGTAAAAACGCAATTGTCTATGAACGTCCAATTGGTGTAGTTTGTACTCTGCCTTGTTGGTATGATTAGGGAAAAACACAGGAAGATCTATAGATTGGTTTAAATTATTTTCTGAGCAGACTTTATGAAGAAACGAAGGATTAGTCCTCAGAGCAACCCTGTCCTTATGAAAAACCAAGTAGGGAGGACGAACACATAGTGCCTGAAGTTCGGAGACGCATCTGGCTGAAGTAATAGCTACCAAAAAGAGTGTCTTCCAAGATAGAAACTTGATAGAGCAGGACGCTGCTGGTTCAAAAGGGGGCAGAATTAGGGAAGTTAGGACTAAATTAAGGTCCCAAGGAGGAGGGGGATCTCTCACTGGAGGCCTAAGAAGAGTTGTCCCTCTCAAAAAAGCTTTACAGAGCTTATGAGACATAATGTTAGAATTTGACAAACCAACATGAAAGTTAGAAATGGCCGCTAATTGTACCCTGATGGAAGCGGACCCAGAGTGAAACAGTTGTGCTAGGTATTCCAGGATTTCGTAGACTGGGGCTGAAAAGGGATCCATATTCCTAGCCTCTGCCCAACAAGAAAAACATTTCCATTTGCTAGCATAAGTTTTTCTCGTTGTAGACTTGTGAAAGGAGAGACGATAATCTCACGTACTGCTGGGGAAATGCTGGGAAGCCTGGCTAAGGTTGGAAGTGGAGCATCCAAGCTGTGAGCTGGAGAGTTTGGAGGGATTGATGCAACCCACCTGATTGATGAATCAGGAGATCTGGGATTGGGTCAAGAGTCCAGGGTTGATCGAGAAGGTAATGATGCAGGAACGGGAACCATATCTGTCAAGGCCAGTAGGGGGCAATGAGGATCATTTTGCAACCCAACGATTTTGCTTTCTGTATGAGTTTCGGTATCAGGGGAAACAGAGGAAAAGCATAAAGAAGTCCCTGAGGGCAATTGTGGACTAGAGCGTCTCTGGGTATGTGACCTGGAAGCGGAAGAAGGGAAAAGTAGTTGCTGCATTTGCTGTTGAAGGGGGTGGCAAAAAGATCGCAGCAAGGCTGTCCCCATTTGCGGAAAATAAGATCCGCAACTTCCTGATTCAGAGACCACTCGTGAGGCATGAGGATAGCCCTGCTGAGCCTGTCCGCTATGACGTTGGCTCTCCCAGGGATGTGCGTCGCAATTAGAAAACATTGGGAGGAAATTGCCCACTGCCAAAGTCTGAATGCTTCTCGACACAGGGGGTAGGATCTGGTTCCGCCCTGCTTGTTGATGTACCACACCACTGACATGTTGTCTGTTTGAATTGCAATGGTCCCGGAAGGAAGAGAGTTTTGAAGGGCTTGCAACGCCAGGAGCACGGCTCTCATTTCTAGGACATTTGTGTGCAGATGGTACTCGTGAGGTTGCCAAGTGCCTTGGACCGTCCTGCCCAGATAATGCCCCCCCACCCTATCAGGGAGGCGTCTGTCGTCACTGTGGCTACCGGAGGGGGTTGAAGGAAAGGTCTGCCCTGAGTAATTAGTGGGGAGACCATCCACCAAGAAAGATGTCTTTTGCATGCATCTGTGATCAGGATCATGTGAGTCATGGGTAGCTCTTGGAAAGACCACTCTGTAAACAGAAGCCACTGAAGAATTCTCATATGAAAGCGCGCTAATGGGATTAGAAGAATGGCTGCTACTGCCATGGAACCCAGAGTTTGAAGGACGTACCTGACTTGGATCCTTTTGCTCTGCATCAGAATCTGAACTTGCTGACGAATTGCGAACACCCTTTCTAATGGTAGCCTTGCAAACATATCCCTTGTGTCTAAGTCTGCTCCTATGTAAGTGATAGATTAACTGGGCAACAAGGCAGATTTTTCGAAATTTATTGTAATGCCTAGCTGGGAGCAGATTGTGATTGTGTAGTCCCGCGGTTGAAGGAGTTGATGCCATGTGGTAGCAGTGAGGAGCCAGTCGTCTAGATATGGAAACACTTGGAATCCTTGACGTCTCAGGTGAGCCGTGACCACTACCATATATTTCGTGAACACCCTGGGGAAAGTGGTGAGACCAAAGGGCAGAGCTCTGAACTGATAATGACTGGCCCCCAGCCGGAAGTGAAGATATCTCCTGGAGCGCCTGTCCATCTTGATATGGTAGTACGTGTCCTGAAGATCTATCGAGCACATCCAATTGTCCTGACCCAGAAAGGGTAGAATGGACTGTAGCATGACCATCTGAAACTTTGTTCTTTGTACAGACCTGTTTAGTCTGCTGAGATTCAGAATCGGTCTCCAGTCCCCTGTCTTTTTTGGTACTAAAAAGAACCTTGAGTAAGTTCCGGATCTGTGCTGGTCTGCCGGGACTTCCTGGATTACTCTTTTTTCTAGCAGTTTTGAAACTTCTATAACTGCCTGCTCCTTCAGATTGGGTGGAACATCTGGAAGGGTCTTCCTTGACTGTACGGGGGGTTGATGGAAGGGAATTTTGTAACCTCCCGATATAATGGACCGTACCCATTTGTCTTGTGTTAAACTTTGCCAGGCTTTTGGGTACAGTGAAAGTCTTCCCCGGACTGCCTCCAAAGTTGAGCAGCCGGGCAACCCTTCAGGGATGCTAGAAGGGCTTATCAGAGAAAGATTCTCTGTTGCCCTGGTTCTGCGGACCCCCTCTGCCACAACGGCGGTGTCTATTATTGTTGTTTCCCCCTCTGCCTCTGGAGGAAAAATCACTACATGTGACAGGCAAGGCTCCCTGTGATTTACGGAACCACATTTTCCCACTCTTCTGACCCTTGGGGTAAAGTCTAGAGGGAGTGGAAAAACGGACTCCCACGGCAGAGAGAGCCTTGCATTCCTGATCACACCTAGTCAAAGTGTCTTTCACCTGTGGTCCAAAAAGAAAGGAACCATCAAAGGGAGTGTTGGTGAAGGACGCTCGAAAGGGTTCCGGAAAGTCACACAGCCGCATCCACGCATGCCTCCTAAGGGCCACACCCGTACCTGCGGCTCTACTCGCCCCATCGGCTGCATAGGAAATGAGCCTCATGGAGGAGTTAACAGAATTAAGCGTCGCTAGCTGGGAAGCTACTTTGGCTTGTGCAGCCTCAGCTGTTGGATCTTGAAGGGTATCCCGAGCTCTTTAAGGACATCGCTTTGAAGTCGGGTAAAATGACATAGGTAGTTCAGTGACCTCATAGAGAAGGTCGTTGAAGTGAACATTCACTTCCCGTATCTGTCCATCATCCTAGACTCCTTGTTAGGGGGATGGACAGACGAAGAGGTCTCTGCTAACTCTTTTTTGGTGGCTGCTGCTACCACCATGGCATCAACAGGAACACCTTTTGAAAGGAATTGCTTATCCTGGGGTGTTGTAATGAATTTACCGGGTCTCCTCGAAGTTGGTTCAACTTATCCGGAGCTGACCAAGCCTTTCGAGCCACCACTGTCATAAGTGGATTGAAAGGCGGAGAAACCTAGGAGGTGGAAGGTCGGGAACTGAAAGCATCCAGAAATACAGACTCATCCTCGGTGGGGTCTAGGGGATTCCAGTTCACCCTCTGCTTAAGCATTTCTAGGATGTTCGAGAAGGAAACATCTTCAGAGGGGGATCTCGGGGACCCTTCCGAATCATCTAAGTCTGTATCAGAAGTGACAGACTCGGGGGAGTCAATGTGCTTCTTCTTACACTCTTTCTTTTTTGGGGGTCCTCTGAGTGATCAGGAGAGGCCTCGGAAGAGGAGGAAACACCCAATGGTGCGTCCTGGAGCATCGGTTCCCTACGCTTGGGGTCTGGAGGAGGAGCAGAGGTTGGCACAGGCACTACAGGGGACAGAGCCGGTGGGGCCGAAAGTTGAGCTGACTCAGAGGACAGCACACTCCACATGACATCAAAGGCGTCCCTGCCATGATGCAGAGAAAGCTCCGGTTCCGAAGAAATAGGAATCTTTCTCCGCACCAAGGGGGACGGCTCCGAGGCCGATGCTGGAGCCGAGCTCACCTGCGCCGAAGGTCCGAGAGGGAGAATGGGGTCGGACAAGGGTCTGATGCCACTCGCCCCCTCAGAGCCGATGAGGGAGCCACGGCACCCAGATCCCTCGATGGAAGGTACCACCGAGGGAACAGGAGCCGATGTCAGAACTGAAGGAGATAGAGTTATCGGAGACGACTGTTCCACTACTCGAACCCCAACGAACTCCGGCTCCAAACTCATTGGAGTCGGAGTAGGAACATCAAGAGAAGTGGACGGAGCCGATATCTGTTGAGGAGGGTTGGACAACAATTTAGCTAGTGCCTGCGACTTTAGCAACCTACTGACTACTCTCTCCACATCATGATCCGACAGCCTAGAGGATCGAGAGGAGTGAGAGGATCGGTGACTACGCTCGCTCTGAAGTAAAGGAGACTGAGGAGCCAAATGCACTGACTCTAAGGAAGGGGACCTCAGCCTCTTGTGGCTCCGCGACGGCTCCGAAGCCTCTGATGGAGCCGATGGGGAGATTGTCTTGTCGGTGCCAGCCGGAACCGACGTAGAAGGTAAATCTTGTACCGAAGTTGGCTCCGAAACTGAAGCCGACGGCTTAGTGGATTTAGGGGATTTCACTGGCTGTGAGCTCTTGGCCGGTGAATCCTGGGGTTTTAACAGACCCCTGAGAATCAACTTATTCTTACGCTCCTGCAGGACTCTTGGACTAAAGGCATGGCAAACAGAACAAGAGTCCTGCAGGTGCACAGCGCCTAAACAATAGATGCAGGAAGTGTGCCCATCTGTCAGAGACATTTTCTGACAGCATGAGTCAGACTTCTTAAACCCAGAAACCTTAGTTTCCTTGGACATACTGTAAAAAGGAAACCAACCAATTTAACCAACGATAAAAGAACAATTTTTAGTTCTACAAGAACAAAAAACACACCTACTAAAAAGGCACACAAGTACTACCTAGAAAGGATGTAGATAAAGGTTTTTTTTTTCTTTTTTTTTTTTTTTTAAGAAAGTAATAAGAAAGCCTCTAATTTAAACGGCTAGCCTATAAGAAAAAGCAGTAGAAAAGCCTCTAAGTTAAACGGCTAACCAGGGGAAGGGGGAAGGGGTGGGGGAGAACTCTCTAAGTTAAACGAGTTCTACAAAAAGGAGGGATAGTATAGAATAAACAATTATCTACCACAGTAAAAACACTATTGCTAATAAAAAGATATTAGAAGAGTTAAATTCTAGTAAGAATTTACACAAAAAATTCTATACAAGCCTGAGCCAGAAAAATGACACCTCGCAGCTGAAGCGGCAAACGAGATCTGGGTAGCTATCGCTAGGCATCATGGGATAAGGGGTAGCCTTGAGCCAGTAAACAGCTCTCGAGCTATTGAAGATGGCTAAGTTGGAGCCAAGGATCGGCTCCGATCCCAACCAGCAAGAATGAAGGCGAGATAGACAACTTAACATTGTCTATTATCTGTTTGACATGAGTCCTCAAGGTGGACACTCTGTCCGAAGGGAAAAGAGCTAGAGAGTAAATGGTGTCCAAATGGGCTTTGATGATGTCTATGACTTGGACCGGTTGAAGATGAGGCTTTTTCATGTTGACAGAAATGCCTAAGGTCGAGGCTAGGTGGAATAGGAATTCTCTGGCTTCTAAAGTTGATGCCTGGTTGAGCAGTTAGCAGCCAATTATCTAGGTATGGAAACACCTGGAATCCTTGCAGTCTCAGGTGAGCTGCTACAACTGCCATGCATTTGGTGAACAGCCTGGGGGCTGTGGTGTGACCAAAGGGCAGCGATCTGAACTGATAATGATTGGCTCCTAGCCAGAAGCAGAGGAACCTTCTGGAGCACCTCTTCATCTTGATGTAACAGTATGCATCCTGAAGGTCTATAGAGCACATCTAGTCGTCCTTCTGCAGAAGGGGCAGAATGGACTGTATTGTGACCATTCAGAACTTTGAATTAGCAACCAATTTGTTAAGCGTGGTAAGGTCCAGAATGGGCCTGAGGTCCTCCATCTTTTTGGGCGCGAAAAAGAATCGGGAATAAATGCCTGATCTGAGATGGTCTGTGGGAACACTTTGGATGACTCTTTTTGAGAGCAGCTTTGAAATTTGTAAGGCTGCAGCCTCCGTCTGATTGGGTGGAACATTGAGGAGGGTTTTGCTTGGAGAGGGCTTTTGGAAAAAGGGTATTGAATAGCCTCTGGATACAATTTTTAACACCCAGTGATCTTTTGTGATGGCTTCCCAGGCTGTTAGGTGTAAAGATAAGTGTCCCCTGACTGCCTCCAGAGACAAGCAGTCAGTCAATCCCTCAGGATCACTGCTTGGATCTGTCCGAGAAGGTATCTCGAGACCCTTAATTCATCAGACCCCCTCTGCCACAAGGGTGGCATCTGCCATTATAACCATTTCCCCCTGTCTCTGAGAGGAAGGTCTTCCTATGAATCCTGAAAAGGACCTTGAGACTTTTGGAACCGCAAATTTTTACCTCCATGCTGGTTTCTGGAAAAGGTCTGCTGTGGGGTTGAGAAGTGGATCCTGATGGCAGATAAGGTCTTTCCATCCTTTTCACTTTGGGGGAGAGTGTCTTTAACCGGTAGACCAAAGAGAATCAAGCCATCAAAAAGGGCATTGGTGAAGGACTCCTTGTAGGGTTTTGAGAAGTCACACAGCTGCATTCAGGTATGGCGTCTGGAACAATGCCTGAACCTGCCACCCATGAGGCACCTTCAGCATCACGAGAGATCAACCTCATGGATGTGTTTGAAATAGACTGAAGGGTGGCCAATCTGAAGGAAAAGGTCTTCTGTTCCTGGGCAGACATGGACCCTGGGACAGAGCTAGACAGCTCCTTAACTAAGTCTTTCTGTAGCCTAGTTGTGTGTGCCAAGTAGTTCAGCATTTGCAATGTTAGGGGGATGGAGAGTGAAGCTGAATGGGAAAGCTCCTTTTTGGTGGCAGCTGCAACCACCATGTCATCGACATAACATCTTTAATCCAGTGGGGGTGGTCAGAAGGGGCACTAAGGATCTTGTTGGGCAACTTGGGGATAGGTTCCACTGTGTCCTGTTCCTTCCATGCCCTGTGCAACACAAGTTCAATAAGGGGGGATCTGCAGGGGTTTACCCAAGAAGTAGATGGGCCTGCCCCAAAGGCTTCCAGAAAAACTGACTCCTTTGAGTTAGGGTTTTGGGAAGACCACTCACCCTTTTTGAGCAGGATTTCCATGGTGTCTCCAAAGACATCCTCGAGTGGTGATCTGGAGGACCCTTCTTTTTCATTAATATCGGTGTCCTCTGTGAGGAATTCCAAAAAGGAACCAAGTGCTTCCTTTTGCACTGAGGTTTCTCAGGGATCTCCTCGGTGGTGTGCTCTGGAGAGGTATTGGAAGACTCTGGGTGTTTCAAGAGGGAAGTAGACTGGAAGTCTTTTTGGGCAGGCTGTCCTGGAGGTGACAGAATAGATGTCTCATGCACAAAAACTGCTGGAGGGGAGCTGAGCTCCAAAGCAGGAAGAGTCAAGGCTCTTCTATGTACAGAGAGAAACCTCTGCACCACTTTGAATGCTGAGGGAGATAAAGACAGCATGGACACCCTTGCTGGAGCCAAAGCTGTTGACAGCGAAGCTCCATCAATTCCAACCACTCCCGGATTTGAGTGAGGAGTTGGAGCTGAGCTATCGAACGATGAAGCCCCAAGGGGAAGAGACAGCTCCAAGAACTTCATGGCTGATGTCAACCCCTCAGAACTGGCACTGAAGCTACGGCTCCGAGAACTGCTCTGTTCTGAAAGAGTCAGAGCTGGGTGAGACAGGGACACTGTCAGAGTCAAGGTGACTGTACCTGTCGGCTCCAATGTCTCAACTCCAGGAAGGTTTGGGACCAATACCTCCAAAACCTTAGGTCAGATTGGAGAAGAAGAGATAGGTGTAAAGGTTGGAAAATTGCTTGCGGATCCAGCTGGGAATGGAGAAGGCAAGATCACCAGCTGGATTTGTGACTTGAAAAGCCTGACCATGAAGCGGTCCACCTCGGCTTTTGAAAGGCTTCATGAAGACCTAATAGAAGAGGCAACAGAAGCAGGCCTGGAACTGTTCCTGTGTTGTTGCATGAGAGGGGATTTGGGTCTGGCTGTCACCAGCTCTTGGGAGAGACTTTGGCTCTAGCAAGGAGGGGAGGCCTGGGTGATGACAAGAGCCAGAAGAGATCAGCACTGAAGGTCTGCTTGTCTTGGCGGGAGGTTCCCCCGAGTGGTGGGATCTCTTCCACTCCTTATGTTTCTTCACGGGAGTTTGAGCCCCTAAAGTGGATGGAATGGCTGCATAGGAAGAGCTAGGCAGAAGGCCTTTTAAAATGAGCTTGCTGTGTCTATCTATAAGTGCCCGCTGGTTAAAGCCAGCACAAACTGAGCAATCGGAACCCAGATGAGCTGCACCAAGGCACACTACACACTCAGAGTGGGCATCTGAAAGTGGGATTTTGTGCCCACAAGGGGTACATTTCTTAAAGCCAGCGGGTTTAGGATCTGACATGGTTACAACACTTAAGCCACCCATGGTGGACACACACACAAAACTAACAAGCAAAAAAATTGAAAAGACAATTCTAAACTCTAAAAATGGAAAACGTTTAAAAAGGGTTTTTTTTTATGACACACACACACATATATATATATATATATATATATATATATATATATATATATATATATATATATACGTATATACATATATGTATGTATGTATGTATATATATATATATATATATATATATATATATATATATATATGTGTGTGTGTGTGTAAAACAGGAAGAAGAAAGTAGAGAAGCGAAGGGGAAAGCACTAGGCAAGAGTCTACACAGAAACTAAGGAAATTATAAATTTGAGGAGACGAGGAAAGACTGTTAGATAAGGAAAAAGTGAGTTTTCAATATATGGTAAAGAACAGAGAAAAAAAAGAAGTCAATAACTCACAGAAATAATGTTAAGGAGCTCGGAGAGCAAGACACCCGATGCAAAGTGAAGCGCAGAAAATGAGATCTGAGTGATTTGGAGGAGAAGAGCATTATGGTTACGGGAGGAGCTCAGATGTGGGGACCTGTAGCTTTGGCATGCGGCCGAGTCAGATCTGATGCTCAGATCCGAATCCCATAGGTTAAAGAGAAAATGAAGGCAACAACATCAGATTTATGTGTTCAGTAGACATCCCAGAAACTCTATCCTGTGAGAGGAAATGAGAAAATATTTCTCTATGTTCACTTGAAAACCCAAGAATTATTGTTTTAACCAAGTCAGAGCTTCTTGCCAACTGTGGAAGAATCTACAAAAATAAGTTAGTTATCTAAATTAAAGCAACATGTGAATACTCTACAACCTGCAGTGGGCTATTACAGAAGCCAGGCACTTTATAAACACTCTCACAACTGCTGACAACCCAAAGGACAAATCAGAAAACAGAAAATGAAATGGGACAAAGGAAAACATAAAAAGCATCTGAAATCTTTGAGAACTTGAATGTAACGATAAATATCTTTAAATCCAGTTACTAGAAAATTGAAAGGTGGAATGAGAGGTAATAGAAATCGCAGAGAAAGCATTCTGAATGTTAGGAATTTAATGTGAAAAAAAAGGTGCAGGACTGGTCTCCAGGTTCTGTCTCTCTCTTTCACACAAGAAAGAGTTTTGAATGAAGTTCTTCCCCTCTTTGATCTGGGGAGATAGGTCTTATATATATCTCTATACATGCGCACACACACACACACACACACACACACACACACACACACATACACACTAAACATCTGATCAGAAAAGTAGAGAACTATTAAGTTTGATTGGATAAATGAAGAGGAATCTCTTGAGAAGGAGGAAGGGACTCCCATTTCCAAATGTAAACTTTTTGAATGATTCTCAGAAACAAGTGACTGAAGTCATCTGGTGCCAGAGAGGAAATTGAAGATCTCAGCTTTGGAATAGCTTTACATGGTTAACAGGATGGGAAAGAGAAAACATGTGAATGGGCATGCTGTCAGCCTGTTTTCTTTAGACTGTCTTTAGTTTTGCTGACCCTCCTTTCTTCTTTAACCCCCCCCCCCCCCAATACTTTTTGAAATTTTGTTTGCCATGGCATGCTGGGCACACTTATTCTGTTTCCCAAAAAAGGAACCCGAACTGGAAGAAACGTTTTTATTATATTTTGCCAAGGAGTTTTGAAAATTCAAGGTAATCCCCTGAATTAACCTCTCCCTTCCATTAAAATGTTAAGAATCTCAACAGAAAGACCAAATAACTTTTAATTATGTACTTACCATAACTTCGGATGTATGGGATCCATCTCGCCTACATTCATGACAGATGGGTTCGGAGCCGATCCATCGGCTCCGACTCGGCAACTTATACACTAGCACGAAGTCTCTCATTGGCTGGGCTACTCCCTATCCCAGGATGCACTACACCTGCTTCCCCAGATCTTGTTTGTTCGCTTTCATACACCCATGTAAACACAGCAAACACTATTAGTCACTATAACCAACTAAAGTTCTTCAAGAAAGAACACCAAGAAAAAAGTGACTACAGCTCCTCTAAATCCAAATGGAAGGGGGAAGGAGGGTGGGTACTTATGAATGTAGGCGAGATGGATCCCATACATCCGAAGTTATGGTAAGTACATAACTAAAAGATGTAATGGGATCCTATCTCGCCTACATTCATGACAGATGGGACAGCGTCCCTAGCACCTACATCCCGGGTGGCTCATTGGAACACACTCCTGAGAACTGTGGAACCAAAGGAAGCTCTGCCTCGAGAAACCACATCCTATTTGTAATGAGAAATAAAAGTGTGCGGAGAAGTCCAGGTTGCCGCAGCACAGATATCATCTATTGATAACTTGGAGTGAAAAGCTACGGAAGTAGCCATTGCCCTGGTAGAATGAGCCTTGACTGGAAAGGGAAGGTCTTTATGAGCCTGTGAATAAATAAGAATGATACAATCTTTAATCCATTTAGATATGGAGGCTTTTGTTACCGGTTGACCCAATTTGTTCGCTGCAAAAGAAACAAACAACTGATTTGATTTCCGCGTTTGAGCGGTTCTATTCAAATAAAAACGTAGTTGTCTATGTACGTCCAATTGATGCAAAGTATATTCTGCGTTATTGGAGAATTCTGGGAAAAAGACAGGGAGTTCTATAGTTTGTTGCATACAGAAAGAAGAGGCCACCTTTGGTATAAATGCGGGGTTTAATTTCAATGAAACTCTATGCTTGTGAAAAATCAAATAGGGAGGATTAGAACAAAGAGCTTGAAGTTCTGAAACTCACCTAGCAGATGTTATGGCTACTAAAAAGGCCGTTTTCCAAGACAGAAATTTTAAATCACAAGTAGCAGCTGGTTCAAAAGGATGGGCAGTTAGGGCAGCAAGAACCATATTCAAATCCCAAGGGGGAACAGGCTGAGATAAAGGAGGCCTAAGGAGCCAAGCCCCTTTAAGGAAAGCCTTACAAAGTTTGTGAGACATCAATGAAGGTTCAAAAGAAGCATGAAAATTAGAGATCGCTGCTAATTGAACCTTAATGGTAGAAACTGAAGAGCCCGACTGAAAAAGGGAGGCCAGAAAATTCAGAACCTCCGATACTGGAGCAGTGAGAGGATCTATACCTCGTTCTTGAGCCCAGAAGGCAAACCTTTTCCATTTACTGGAATAAAGTTTGATGGTGGAAGGTTTATGGGAAGAAGACAGAATGTGGACCACATCCGGCGAGAGAGCATTATCTCGGACTAAGGATGGAAGTGGAGTAACCATGCTGCCAACTTCAGGGACCTGAGAGACGGATGAAGCCGTCTTGACTGATGAGTCAACAGGTCTGGCACCGGATCCAGAAACCATGGACCTTCTATCGCATGCCTCTGTAGGAAAGGGAACCAAACTTGACGAGGCCAGTGCGGGGCAATCAGAATCATCTCGCTCTCCAGGTAAATGGCCTTCTGTATCACCCTCGGTAGGAGGGGGAACAGAGTGGAGGGCGTAGAGAAGACCGGGGGGCCAAACGTGAGTCAGAGCGTCCCTGGGAATCTGTCCCTTGGATGGGAACAGTGTGAAGAACTCTCTGCATTTCGCATTGTGGGGGCTGGCAAACAGGTCGCAGCAAGGAAGACCCCATCTGTCGAAGATTTTCGCAGCTATACTCTGATTGAGGGACCACTCGTGGGGCAAGAGAATGGTCCTGCTTAATCTGTCCGCAATCACATTGGACTTCCCCGGTATGTGCGTTGCCATTAGAAAGCGGTTGGTAGCTACCGCCCAGTGCCAAAGTCTCATGGCTTCTCTGATAGTGGGTAAGACCTGGTACCCCCTTGCTTGTTTATGTACCATACTACCGACATGTTGTCGGATAGGATCGCAATTGGGCCCTGTGGGAGAGCGTGATGGAGAGCTTGGAGTACCAATAGTACCGCTCTCATCTCCAGGACATTGATATGCAAATGTGTTTCCTGGATCTGCCATGTGCCTTGGACCGACCTGTCCAGGTAATGACCCCCCCACCCTACCTGGGAGGCGTCCGTGGTCACAGTGGCAATGGGACGTTGAGGAATAAAGGATCGCCCTTGGTCGAGATTTGACTGTAGAAGCCACCAACGCAGATCTCAACGGCAACTCTCCGTGATTATGATTAAGTGGTTCAAGGGCAGTTCCTGATAAGACCATTGAACCGACAGTAGCCATTGTAGAATTCGCATGTGAAGTCTGGCCAAGGGAACTAGGAGTATAGTCGACGCCATCGAGCCCAACAGTTGTAGGATCCGATGGGCCGGGGCTCTTTGTAAGTGAAGGCAGGATTTGACCTGATCTTGTAAGATCTGAATTCTTGCTGCCGGTAAGAAGGCGCGCATTCTTTTTGTGTTTAAGTCTGCGCCTATGAAAGTAATACGCTGAGAAGGCTGTAGTACAGATTTTTGCAAATTGAATGTGATCCCCAAGAAACGGCCCAAGTTGAACGTGGCTCTGAGCGCTTGGAGAAGTAGATGCTCGGAGGTGGCTGTAAGGAGCCAGTCGTCTAGGTAAGGAAACACCTGGAATCCCAGACTTCTCAGGTGAGCAGTTACCACTGCCAGACATTTGGTGAACACCCTGGGGGCTGTGGTGAGACCAAAGGGCAGTGCTCGGAATTGAAAATGACTGGCTCCGAGGCGGAAGCGTAAATGTCTCCTGGACTCTTGAGCTATGGGAATGTGATAGTAAGCGTCCTGGAGATCTATGGAGCACATCCATGCATTTTTTTCCAGCAAAGGAAGAATAGATTGAAGAGTGACCATTCGGAATTTGGACTTCTTTACGAAACGATTCAATGAACTGAGGTCCAAAATGGGCCTGAAGTCCCCTGTCTTTTTGGTACCAAAAATAATTTTGAGTAAGTTCTTGATCCGATCTGGTCGGTGGGGACAGGCTGGATGGCTCTTTTTTCTAGCAGCTTTGAAATTTCTAATGCTGCCTGATCCCGCTGACTGGGTGGCACGTCCGGGATTTCCCTTAAAGAAAGGGGGGGTTTGTTGAAAGGGATGATATATCCTCCGGTAATAATGTGAAGCACCCACTGATCGCTTGTTATGGATTCCCAAGCTTGTGGATGCGCCGCAAAGCGACCCCCGACTGGCTCCGGAGCTGCACAGTCGGGCAACCACTCAGGAATGCTGGTTGTATGAAGAACCACGAAAGGAATCGCGGTCTCCAGAGTTACGGGGGCCTCTGCCACCTCTGGGGCGGCATCTTCCAAAATTCCCCCCCCCCTGCCTCTGGAGGGGGAATCACTGGGTGGAGTAGAGAAAGACTTTTGGGATTTTTTAAACCACATTTTCCCTCCTCTCCCAGCCTTGGGATAAGGCCTGGAAGGAGCGGAATAACGGGCCCCAACGGCAGTCAAAGTCTTGCCCTCCTGCTCGCACCGAGTTAGTGTGTCCTTCACCTTGGGTCCAAACAAAGATGACCCATCAAAGGCGTCGTGAAGGAAGACTTGAAGGCCTCCGTAAACGAACACAAGCGTAACCAGGCTTGTCTCCTAAGGGCAACGCCTGTTCCCGCTGCTCTACTCGCCCCCTCGGCCGCATACGAGATGAGCCTCATGGACGAGTTAACAATAGAACAAAGAGTAGTCATCTGTGCGCCAACAGTCGAGGCCAGCGCTTCAGGTAGATTACCAACAAGGGAGTCATTTAGCTCTTTGAGAAGATCCCTTTGGAGCCTTGTAAAATGACATAAATAATTCAGCGACCGTAAGGAAAAAGCCGCTGAGGACAGGGTACGCTTCCCGTACCTATCCATACTCCTAGAATCCTTATTAGGAGGATGAATAGACGTCGAAGCCTCTGCCACGTCCTGCTGTGTGGCAGAAGCCACCACCAAAGCATCTACCGGTACACCCTTTGTGAGAAATTCTTTTTGTGGGGGAGCTGACAAGAATTTATTGGGCCTCGCAGGCACCGGTTCCACAGAATCAGGGTGTTCCCACACCCTTCGAGAAATCAAATCAAGGAGTTCATCGAAGGGCGGAGACACCCAGGAGGCAGAGGGCTGGGCCCCAAAGGCCTTGAGGAAGACTGACTCCTCAGTTGAAGGGGTTTTGGCTTGCCAGTCACCTCTCTGTCTCAGAATCTCCAAGATATCTGAGAAGGAGATATCATCCGAAGATGATTTGGGGGACCCCTCAGCGTCATCGAGGTCAGTATCCGATGTAATAGACTCATCTTGGGAGTCTACGTGCTTCCTCTTACACAATTTCTTCTGTGGGGGTTCGTCCGAAGCAGTTTCGGACGGACCACCCGGAAGAAGGGAACCCCCGATTGGGGTATCCTCAGGCCCTGGGGCCCCGCTGCCGGGGAGCTGCAACGCAACAGAGGCACCAGTCTCCAAATCTAGGGACGGTGAGGTAGAGTCTAGTTGAACCGGCAAGGGCATGGCCAGCGCTCCTCATGGCCTCAAAGGCCGGACCTCCAGAATCCAAGGAAGTCACTGGTCTAGAGGCCACGATGGCACTGGGAATTCCAGCAGCCGATGCTCCGAGAGGAAGACTAGGTACCGAGGCACCTAATCCCAAGGTATTCCCCTCGGGCCCGGCTGTAGAGGTCGCAGTACCAAACCCTGAACCGGAGGACAGGGTAGGAAGCATGGTCGGAGCCGAAAGGCCTGATAGGGGTCTCTGCTCCGACCGTATGGCTCCACATTGCTCCACCACCACCGGCTCCAACAACTCAGAAGAGGTTGGAGGAGGAATCAAAAGTGTAGGGGATCGGCTCCGAAGCAAACTGTGCTGGAGCCGAGACCATTTTAGCAAATACTGGAGATTGGAAGAGCCTCTGTAAAACCCTATCCAGGTCCGAATCTGATAGTCTCGAGGATTTAGAGGAGGTAGACACTCGAGAAGACTTTCCTCTCGGCTCCGAGGGAGAAGGGGACCGGCTCCGAAACGGCTCCAATACTGTCGGCGCCGACTCCACCAACTCATGGATCACTATCGGCGCCGAAGAAGCCTTTTTCTTCGGAGCCGAGGGGGAAGAGTCTGAGCTGCACACTTCCACCGGCTCCGAAGCCATTGGAGCCGATGGAGGTGATTCACCTCTCGATACTCCAACTTGCGGCTCCGAAGACAATGGAGCCGAAGTAGGAGGTATCGAGGCAGACTCTTCGACACTCGGCCCCGAAGTCAGTGGAGCCGAGGAAGAAGAGGTCAACTTTTTCTTTTAGAAGTCGGCTCCGACGGACTTGTCGGAGCCGACGATCTTTTCTTTTTGGAAGCAACAGGAGGATTCAAAGCTTCCTCAAAGGAGGGTTTAATAAGCCCTTTCAAAATAAGCTTGTTCTTACGTTCTTGAAGAACCCTAGCAGAAAAAGCATGACATACGCTACAAGTCTCTTGTAGATGTTTGACCCCAAACAATAAACACAAATAGAATGGCTGTCTGTTATGGACATTTTATAACTGCACCGAGTGCATTTTTTAAACCCTGACTTTTGTTCTTTAGACATAGTACAGGTTCAAGAACAATAGAGTTCACCACAAAAATTAGCACTATAAAGAAAAACAGCGCCAACTGAAAAGCGCGAGACTCACTGGCGCAAGCACTCAGAAGAATTTTACCTCACAAGTAACTGACAAACAGAACAACGGCCCAAAGCCCTCTAATTTAAACGGGCTTGGCCCGAAAGACAAATAACCACAAAGGAATTAAATTAATAGGCCTTTTGACTAAAAAGAACACAGGGATAGGGCAAGGGCCCTCTAACTAAAACGGGCCTTGCCCGACAACAAAAAGGAACAAGTACCAGACAACACTCAAGCACTCAAACTTCACAAATAGTATAAAAGAAGCTGTTAAAACAGCTGTTTGTTTAATAAATGACAAAAACCCCAAGGTCAAGGACCAATAAAGGTAAAAGTAAACACTTAGCTCCAGCCAAGTCGAGACCACGTCCAGCTTGTAAAGCGGCAAACGAGATCTGGGGAAGCAGGTGTAGTGCATCCTGGGATAGGGAGTAGCCCAGCCAATGAGAGACTTCGTGCTAGTGTATAAGTTGTCGAGTCGGAGCCGATGGATCGGCTCCGAACCCATCTGTCATGAATGTAGGCGAGATAGGATCCCATTACATCAGCTCTTTATCCAGGACCGCATTCATAATCTCAGATTTTGCATATTCTGAGAACGTAGCATGACAAATCTTTTCATTACTGACTCTGTGGTAGCTGCTCTAGAAACCGCAATAGCAGTGTCATAAGCACATTTCAGTGTGTGTGGTTACTTGATACATATAAGATGCTACAGAATTCAGAGATGCTTTAGTCTCTGAAGAAGAGAGGTCAGTAACTAGCTTTCTCATGTTGTTAACAGCTTAGAAAACGGAGTCTGATAATTCACTATTCTGAAAAAAGTATAAACTTTATTCCCAAACCTATCAAAGGTTTTTCCCAGCTTGTTAGAAGGAACAGGGTGAGCTGCCATAATGAGTTTGGATTAAGCTGAGTTTGACAGAAATTACTGTAAGGTCTGACTTGGAGTTAGAAAAAAAATAAATTTGTGGGGCTTGAGTATCTTATACAATTTATGGAAGCAAGTGTCTGACTATCAGGCAATTACTGGCTGTACAGAAAGCATTCTATAAGGCTGGCAACCCAGCAGGAACATTTGCAGGTAGAGAAAATTCTACCAATAACAAATCATAATATAGTTGCTGAGAGTCTGGTATGTGTTTTGGTTTCATCCGAAACAAGTCCTTCATATTATTTATTTATTTATTTACATTTGTTGACCGGGAATGTCCGACTGGACGCAGGTCCATTTTCAGCAGAGGCCTGAGGAGAAAAGCTTCACAAATTAAAATATTACAGACATAGCTGCAGATGAAGAATCCTAGCAATTAAAATATTACATAGTTACAGATGAAGAACACAGTACATTCAGTAGATAACTAGCATCTGTTCTATCCACAAAGTCATAGCAGATATTAACAATTGTTAAAATAAGAAGTTACTGCCATATAAATAAGTAGATAGGCATGGAAGTATCAGAGCTTGCTGTAATCAAAGGTAGTTTGTGGGCTGGAAGACAGGTAGGGGGTAGATGGAGTGGGAGAAGTTATAGGGGAGAGTTACAAGGGCATAGCCAGCATGTTTTTAAGTGCACTTTTAGTAAAGCTTTGAAGTGTGTGCATGATGGTAGAGAGGTTATTGTGGGGGGAGGGTGTTCCATAATTTGGCTATAGCGCTGGAGAATAGTGCTTCTCCAGCAGTGTTATTGGCTCTAGTAACCTGTAATTGATTTTTGTTGCTGGATCGTAGTGGTTTGGTGGGGAGATAGGGTTGGAGTAGATACTGGAGGGTTAGGACCTTTAGAGGATGGTTAACCAGTTTGTGGGCGAGTGCAAGTTTATACCATTGAAGGAGGTGAGTGAGTTCTAGCCAATAGTATCAGAAAAAGACAACTCTTCATGAGGGGAATCTGAAGAATTACTTTCCTCAAGAGTCAGATTCCCCATCCTGTGGAGGGATAACTTCAAAAACACAGTCTAAGTCTAAATCCTGTTCCAGGCTGGGACTGTGGATTAGAATCTGAGACATAGGAAAATATTTTCCTTTTTGACTGGAGGGAAGACTCTGGCATGAAGGACAGCTTAACAAAGGAGCATCACCTTGTCCCTTCCCCAATTGGTTGTTTGTTACCTGATGAGGGCAGCTCAACAGCTGCAGAAAATATGCCTGCTTCCTGGTCCTTAGTGTCTTCCTAAGAGTAGCACCACAGGGACCAAGAGAAACAAATGGTCTGATAAACAACAAATGGCCACAGCAGAGTCACCTATCAGCACCTGAGGTGAATGAGAAACAGGAGTCAATACAAGATAACTTTTCTCTTCCTTCAGTCATGGAGGCAAAACTGAGGTATGGGGGCCAAGGTCCAGGTCCTTGCCACAAAAGGGGTCTGACAAGTGGTCAGTGGAGCTTTGAAAATTCAATCTACCTTTAGACTGAAAAGTTAATTTCTGAGGTAAAGTATATTGGGATAACCACCAAACACAATTGTCCCAGTCCCTAGCTAAACCTTTTTTCAGAAAAGTAATACTTTTCTTCCCAAAAAATGATAAATCATAAGGGAATCCCCAAAGGGACTCATGAGCATCTTGCCACTGAAAAAGGTGTCTGACAAGCATCTAGCTGGTCTCACATCTAACAGAAAATTTAAGTTCTGAGGTAACATTCCTTGGTGACAAACACCAGAAAACACCAAACACACTAGACCCAGACACTAACAACACTTTCTGACAAAAAATAAAAATTTTCCCCTCACAAAATCTGATAAATAATAAGGTTAATCCCAGAGGGACGCAGGGCTGTCTGTCTACCAAAAACAGTGACAGTTTTTTTTTTTTCCCTTGGTGTTTTTTTGTTGTCATGTTTTTGTGTGACTATATACTTAATTAGTTACCTCTGTCCTATTTCTTGACATGAATACTATATCTGCTCAGACCAGGATATTTCTTTCTTGTTATTATGCCCAACACAATGATATATACTGTTTCCAATTTTTTTGCAATGTATCAATGCCTTTTTAAATTTTCTTGTGTATGTGGAGCTTATCTCCCCGGGCCTCCACTGAAAATGGACATATATCCAGTTAGACTAGCCCGGTCAACAAATGCAAAATAAAATAAAATAAATAAATAAATAAGTTTAGTGCGAAGCAGAATTTATGATAGTCCGTGAAACAACCTGACAAAATAAATAAATTAATTAATTAATTAATACGTTTTGAGGTATAAATCCATACGTCATAGTCCATAGACCAGTACCAACATCAGTTTCAGCCTTTAAAAAGAAGTTACGTACTTACCATAACGTTCCAGGTTTGTAGTCCATCTTGCCTACATTCTTGCTGGATGGGTTCAGAGCCAATTCTCGGCTCTGACTCGGCCGATACTAAAGCTCGAGAGGTTTTACTGGCTCGAGGCTAACCCCTATCCCATGGTGCCTCACGGCAATTCCCCAGATCTTGTTTGCAAGAAAGTAACTACGTACATAATAGTTAGCAAACTATCAATAACTATGCACATACAAACAGAATACTTTGCATTACTATCCATGCCAAGTGGACGGACAACTACAACCAGGTCAGACAGCATAATGGATAGTCCACCAGTTCCTCCAGGATACAGGAAGAGGGAAGGAGGGTGGGACGCAAGAATGTAGGCGAGATGGACTACAAACATGGAAAGCTATGGTAAGTACATAACTTCTTTATGTTATGTAGTCCTATCTCACCGTAATTCTTCCTGGATGGGACAGCGTCCCTAGCACCTTTATCCTGGGTGGCTCAAGCAAAGAGACTCTTCAGCAGAATGGACCCAAAGACTGACCTGTCCCAGGAGGCCAAATCCAATTTGTAATGAGTGACAAAGGTATGAGGTCTTGCCCAAGTAGCTGCTGCACAAATGGTATCAATTGGGAGTTTTGATCTAAAGGCAAATGAAGTTGATACTGCTCTGGTTGAATGGCCTTTAACTTTAGCAGGTAATTGTTTGCCAGTGGTTTTGTAAGCAAATGCAGTCTGAAAGCTATTTAGACAAAGTGACCTTAGAGATGGGCAAGCCTTTGTTTTTGTCTGAGAAGGAAACAAACAATTGGTCCAATTTTCGAAAATCTTTAGTCCTGTGCAGGTAAAACCTGAGAATTCTGTGGACATCTAATTGGTGTAGTCTGTATTCTGCAGAAAAACAAGCCACTCGTCCAAAATGCAGTGAAATAAAACAGTTTAATCCAATCCGAAAAGTTTAGCGCTTTCAACTGTACAAACACAGTCTTCTTCAGAATAATTAAATTACATCTGAAATCACTTTATATACATCACAGATTCAAAAAACCCGCCAAAACCTTAAAGCAGCAATGTATAATAAGGTATCTACCTTTTCCAAAATCGTGCCTACCCCGAATACATGCTTAAGGACATTACTGAATATGTAAGAAAGGAATGGGGAAACAAATATTGCCCATTATTGGGACAATTGGATCAATGCAACACAGACAATAGGCAGGGTCAGGTTGGTAAAAGACCTCAACCCATTGGTAGAGTTTGTGTTTTAACATATACACCTTCTGTATATCTCATTAAAGAAATATTACTTAGACATTGGGATGTATTTTTGGAACACAATATGGGACAGAACTGGGAACTAAGTCCTAAAATTGTTTACAAGACAGCTCCCAATTTGAAAAGACTATTAGAAAAAACCAACATCGGACAAGCAGAGGTCAACAGACATTGTGCTACCCGCAAATGCGGATCTAGTAAACAGTGTAAACATATTAATGAAAACACTATTATTCAACTTCATGATATCAACAAAACTACTATCAAGAGTAGGAAAGGTAATTGTAACTCGAAACAGGTGGTATATTTAGCTACATGTAAGTCCTGCCCCGCCTATTATATAGGCAAAACTGAGCGTTGTCTTAAAAAACGCATATATGAACATTATTATAGAATACAGAGGCAGGACAGTAATAATGCATTATATAGACACATCCTTGAAAAAGGTAGTGACCACGTATTTCTTTTTACTATTATTGATCAAGTTCACAGTTCTTCGAGGGGAGGTAATTGGAAAATGCTGTTAGCCCTGTGTGAAAGTAGATGGCAGATTTACACAGATGCCACTAGGAGACCTGGCATCAACGACCATATCAGCATTAAGCCATTTTTAGTATTTAATTAATTTTTAAAAAAATATTTTATGTATTTGATCAAATAATTTTATAGGATTCTCTAGTATATGTTTATTTAAATTGTACATACATAAAATTTTATATTAATTACCCTAACACGCTAGATACCTTATTATACATTGCTGCTTTAAAGTTTTGGCGGGTTTTTTGAATCTGTGATGTATATAAAGTGATTTCAGATGTAATTTAATTGTTCTGAAGAAGACTGTGTTTGTACAGTTGAAAGCGCTAAACTTTTCGGATTGGATTAAACTGTTTTATTTCACTGCATTTTGGATGAGTGGCTTGTTTTTCTGCAGTCCGTACCTCTTGTTACATTGTTGGAGTTCTTTTTGTGGGTGCTAGTCTGTATTCTGATTTGTTACTATGATTTGGGAAGAAAACTGGTGACTCGATAGTTGTGTTGAGATTATGTTCTGAACATACCTTAGAAAGAAAGGAAGGATTAGTTCTGAGGGAGACACTATCCTTGTGGAAAACGATATAAGGAGGTTGAATGGTGAGGGCTTGCAATTCTGAAACTCTCCTAGCAGAAGTTATAGCAACTAAGAACAATGTCTTACAAGACAACAATTTCAAATCAGATGAAGAAGATGGTTCAAAGGGTGGAGAAATTAAAGATATGAGAACTAGGTTCAGGTCCCAGGGCTCCGGTGGTTGCCAGATTGGAGGTCTGAGAAGAAAGACTCCTTTAAAAAAGGTTTTGCATAAAGAGTGGGACATGACTGGATTTCCCATGTAGCCAAAATGATAATTAGAGATGGCAGCTAACTGAACTCTAATGGAAGCAGCTGCAGCTCCTTCTTGAAAAATGGATGCAAGAAAGGACAGGATAGACACTATGGGAGCTGAGTAGGGATATATGCCTTGGTTTGCTGCCCAAATGGAGAACCTTTTCCATTTACTGGAATATAATTTCCTGGTGGAAGGTTTGTGTGAGGAAATCAGGATGTGTTTGACTGTAGGATAAAGAGAAATACACCTGGCTATTCTTGGAACTGGAGCAGCCATGCTGTCAATTTCAGGGTATGGATGGTAGGATGGAACTGTTCTGATTGATGAATCATGAGGTCTGGAAATGGTTCCAGAATCCATGGTTCCCCCAAGAGATAGGGCCACAGGATGCGGAACCAGACTTGGTGAGGCCAGTAAGGATCAATGAGGATCAAGGTACTCTTCAACAGTTTTGCTTTCTGAATCACTTTTGGTATGAGAGGAAAGGGTGGAAAATCATAAAGGAGTCCCAGAGGCCAACTGTGGACCAGAGCATCCCTGGGTGACATCCCTGGATGAGGAATGAGGGCAAAGTAGTTGCTGCATTTGGTGTTCATGTACGTGGTGAATAGGTCGCAGCAAGGCTGGCCTCATTTGCGGAAAATCTCTGCCGCAACTTCTGAATTCAGGGACCACTCATGAGGCATAAGAATTGCTCGACTCAATTTGTCTGCTATCACATTGAACTTCCCCTGAATGTGCATTGCTACCAGAAAATGTTGAGTGTCTATCGCCCATTTCCATACTCTTAAAACCTCTCGACAAAGTGGGTAAGACTTGGTTCCCCCTTGCTTGTTTATGTACCACACTACAGACATGTCTGATTGAATCGCAATTGTCCCGGTGGGAAGAGAACTGTGAAGTGCTTGCAACACATATAGCACCGCTCTCATCTCCAGAACATTTATGTGCAAGTGGTTCTCGTAATCCTGCCAAATACCTTGTACCATCATTCCCAGATAATGCCCCCCCATCTCGGAAGTGTCCCTGGTCAATACTGCATTTTGTTGAGGGGGAGTAGGTGGGCGACCTAGATGAAGTTGATCCGTACATAACCACCATGTTAGATCCTTCTTGCAGGAGTTTGTGATGAGTATTTGGTGAGACAAGGGGAGATCTTGCATTGACCACTGGGAAAATAGTAGCCACTGAAGTACTCTCATGTGCAGATGGGCTAGGGGAACTAAGAGAATGGTGGAAGCCATAGTCCCTAGAACCTGAAGGACTATCCTGGCCTGTACTTTGTCTTTCTTCAGCAAGAATCTGACTTAGTTGTGCAACGATTCTATCCTTTCTGGTGTCAATTTTGCTGTCATGGTGGTTGAGTCTATGTCTGAGCCTAAGAAGACAATATGCTGAGATGGAGATAAGGCTGAGTTTTTTTATTTATTGTAATGCTTAATCTGGCGCACAATGATAGAGTCTCATCACTGGTTCTGATTAGTTGGTGCTTGGTGGTAGCAGTGAGCAGCCAGTCATCTAGTTACAGAAACACCTAGAATCCTTGACGTCTTCAGGTGATCCGTTACCACTGCCATGCATTTGTTGAACACTCTGGGGTCTGTAGTGAGGCCAAAGGGCAGTGTTCAAAATTGAAAATGACTGGCTTCCAGCCGAAAGCGTAGATGTCTTCTGGAGAGCTTGTCCACTTTGATATGGTAGTATGCGTCCTGAAGATCTATGGAGCACATCCAATTGTCTTTCCCAATAAAGGGAAATATTGACTGCAGAGGGATCATAAGGAACTTCAATTTCTTTACAGACTTGTTGAGTTTGCCTAGATCTAGAACTGATCTTCAATCCCCTGTCTTTTTCAGAACTAAAGAATCGTGAGTAAGTTCCGGATCCTATTTGCTCTGTGGAGACTTCTTGGATGACTCTTTTTTGAAGCAACGAGATGACCTCTGATGTTGCATGGTCTAATTGAATGGGTGGCACATCTCGTAGAAAGTGGTTTATCGGGGGATTGGAAACAAAGGGAATAAGGTAACCTCTGGAAATTATGGTTTGTACACAGTGATCTTGGGAAATTTGTAGCCAGGCACTTGGGTACAGTGAAAGACGACTCCCGACTGCCTCCAGAGATGGACAGTCGGGCAACCCCTGAGGGGCGATGGAAGGGACGATCAGAGAAGGCATCTCTATCTCCCTGATGTTGCGAACTTCTTCTGCCATGAGCGTGGTGTCTTCCATTATATCCTCCCCCTCTGCCTCTAGGGGAGAGTTGACCTTGTGCCCGAGGGAAACCTTTTTGGAATTTATGGGACCACATTTTCCCTCCTGTTTGACCCCTGGGATAGGGTCTAAAAGGATGGGAGAAATGGACTCTGACAGCAGATAAGGTTTTCCCTTCCTGCTTGCACCTGGTCAAAGTCTCTTTTACCTGCGGTCCAAAAAGAGTTGAACCATCAAAGGGGACATTGGTAAAGGAAGACTTAAAGTATTCTGTGAAGTTGCATAGACGCATCCAGGAATGTCTCCTAAGAGAAATTCCTGCTGCAGCTGCTCTGTTCGCTCCGTCAGCTGCATAGGAAATCAGTCTCATGGAGGAGTTAGCTACAGATGTAAGGGTGGAGAGCTGTGCAGATACCTTGTCCGTGGATCCCGAAGCTACTGAACCTTGAAAGGCATCTCCCAACTCCTTCAGATCATCCCTTTGAAGTCTAGTAAAACAGGACAGGTAATTCAGCAATCGTAAGGTAAATGCCGCTGAAGAGAAGGTACTCTCTCCATACCTATCCATTGTCCTGGACTCTTTATTAGGAGGATGGATATTTGAAGATGTCTCAGACAACTCCTTTTTTGAGGCTGCTGTTACCATAGCATCCACAGGAATTCTCTTAGAAAGAAATAAATCTGTCTTCTGGAGCAGTTATAAATTTGTCTGGCCTCCTCGGGACAGGCTCCACTGTGTCCGGGGAGGTCCAAGCTTTCCGAATTATGACACCCAAGAGTTGATCATATGGCAGTGTCACCCAGGAGGTGGAAGGTCGGGAACCAAAGGTCTCAAGATACATTGATTCATCCTCAGTAGAGTTAGAGGTCTTCCAATCACCCCTCTGTCTAAGGATTTCAAGGATATCTGTGAAAGAGACATCCCCAGAGGGGGATCTTGAGGACCCTTCTGACTCATCCAAATCAGTGTCTGACATGACAGACTCAGGTGAGTCAATGTGCTTCCTCTTACAAAGTCTCTTCAGAGTGAGCTCTCCAGTGGGATAATCTGGGGAGGTCTCTCAGAAGAAGGAACACCTCCAATGGGGGCTCCTTGAGTCTCTGGTTCCCTATGCTGAGGGGGAGGCAGGGGAGAAGAGGTTGCTACCAACTGCTGGTGGGACATCAAGTGCAAAGGCAGGGCTTTGGCACTGGACAAAGCTTTCTCTAGTGCTTCAAAGGCCTTTCCATCGTGCTCCAAAGACCTCCACTCTGAGGAAACAGATGGTCAGCTCCGAGCAGGAGGGACAGGTTCCAAAGGAGACGTGGGAACCGAGCTTAATCGAGCAGAAGCACCGAGAGGGAGGGTCGGTTCCAAAGAAAAACCGGGGTGACTATCCCTCTCGGAGTCGACTCCAGAGCGTCGGCTCCCAGACCCCTCGGCTCCAGACTGAGCCGATGAGGATAGAGTTATCAGTTCCGAGGAAGCAAAAAGAATTCTCTGAATCAAAGGATCCAGCACAGAAGGACCCGAAGTGTTGGACTCCAACAGTGAAGCAGTCGAAGGAGGAGCAGTAGTCTGAAGATGGGACAGCTCCGAAGCGTTTGGGTCCGGAAGAGCTAACATTTTAGCCAGAGCTGGGTCACAGAGCAGCCTCTTCACATCCCGCTTGATATCCTCAACCGAAAGTGTCCTGGAGGAATGGGTGGAGAGAGAAGGAGATCTTTTCCGTTCTAAAATAGAAGATCTCAAAGTTGGTGAAATAGGGTCCAAAACAGGTGAGTGTCTCGTAACTGAAGGTTGCCTCAGCACCGAAGAAACAGACAGCACAGAGACAGAAGAAGTGGGATCGGAGCCAGAACTCCTTGATTCTGTCGCTTTAGACATCTTTGATGGCTCCAAAGCAGGAAACGATGGAGATTTTCTCTTCAAAGTTTTGGGAACTGTCTGACCAAGTTCCAACTGTTCCTGGAAGGAACTAGTCATAAGACTCCTGTCAGTCAATTTTCGTTTTCTTTCATTAAGAACCCTAGTATTAAAGGCATGACAGAAAGTACAGGGTTCTTGTAAATGAACCTCTCCAAGACAGTACACACAGCTGGTGTGACTGTCAGTCAATGACATTTTTTGAAAACACATCGCATTTCTTGAACCCAGAAGGGCGGTGTTCCTTATGTTTTCTGTCTTTGTCTTTGGACATATTGCTGAGAAAAACAAAGCTAACAATATAACAACACTAACAACAAGGCAAAGCTATAAAGAGAAGAAAGATTTTTTTTTTTTGTTAAGAAATAAGGACTAGCACTCAGAGAGGAAAGGCCCTCATTTAAACGAAGAAAGCTGGAACAGGGGATTAAGCACTCACTACAATTACACAGGTAAAAGCTAACAATTATTTAAATAGAATAATGAAGAAAACTAGACAAAAATATCAAAGATTTATCAAAAAATCTTCTACTTAGCCAACGAGCCAGTAAGGAGACAACCTCAAAGCTTTTGTGGCAAATGAGATCTGGGGAATTGCCGCGAAGCACCATGGGATAGGGGTTAGCCTCGAAACAGTAAAAGCTCTCAAGCTTTAGTATCAGCCGAGTTGGAGCCGATTCCCATCTAGCAAGAATTACGTCGAGATAGGACTACATAACATCAAATATTTCTGAGAGAAAAGAACAAATTTCATTCACAAAAAAGTATAAAATGTAAAGTATTCCACAATGGGGCAGTTATCTGCCCAGCCTTGATAGAGCTCTAGCAGACCATTGATCATACAAAGCCCACAGGGAAAAGTGCACTTCAACGGCAAGAAAGTTCTGAAGTTTTGGTGCCATAACCGCTGACTTCATATTGATCTCTTTGTGCTGTACCATAGCTGAGCCATGTGGAAAGTGCCCTAAAGCTTGGGAAGCTAGTGTTCTGATCCTTGGCAAGATGTACAATATAGCTTAGGCCACTGAAAGAGTGACTTAATGATGAAAAAGTCATGCTATCAAGATTCTGCATCAGAAAATTTAAACAAGAGTGCATTTAAATCCCTTATGAAAACAAACTTTTAAGAAAACAACATTGATAATGAAGCTGAATGTATACTGCATAAAGGAAAATGCAAGTGGCTTAAACTCTGAGCTTTGGCCAGCTAAGACCTACATGCAATCAACTGGACGTATAAGTGAATTTAAGTAAATCTTTATCTGCACTTTTTTCAGATAATACAGCATTTAAATTGATTTATTTGTGTTGCATTGAATACTATCTAGCTGGAAGTTGTGGCTCTGTTTTTCAGTTAATGTTTGTTAGAATTTAGTGCTCGTTAGAATTCCTGCATAGCAAGTGATAAGTGGGGGTAGTTCACTTCATTATTATTCGGTTTCTGCCTTATGTAAGTGGTACATTTTGGATTATTCTCTGCTTAAACTCTGAGCTTTGGCCAGCTAAGACCTACATGCAATCAACTGGACGTATAAGTAAATTTAAATAAATCTTTATCTGCACTTTTTTCAGATAATACAGCATTTAAATTGATTTATTTGTCAAAAAATATAATAAAATAAGCTCAGTGACAACCTCTGGCAGTTATCAACATTCACCATATGAAAGTCTATTCAGACCAAACTCAAGCTGTCCTTGTAGTTTAAACAAATAAACAGTTAATGGAAATCTCAAATGTAATAAAACCTTTTATTCGGTAGCAATAGAACAGGTAAGCGCTTTCACCAAAGTGGCTTCTTCAAACCTCAAAGATACAGACTAAATGAATAAACACCCTATATATAGGTAAATGGCTCTGCATATTAATGACATCACAATTAATTAACAAACAATTACGATTAACTAATAAATATAGTTATATTTTCACTGATACATATCAACTAAGAACTGCATTTATAACAGATTGCTGTTTGAGAATGCATAGATAAAAATGCATAAATAAAAATGCATATATATATATATATATATATATATATATATATATATATATATATATATATATATATATATATATATATATATATATATATATATATATATATATATTTAGATATATATATATATATGTGTATATATATATATATATATATATATTTATATATATATATATATATATATATATATATATATATATATATATATATATATATATATATATATATAAAGCATATATAAAGAAACACAAATAAAACAAAGTGTAGATAAATAAATATTCCTGAATAAACTAATGAAAAATGACATTAGTGAACCTTACCATTATAAAAAATGTATATGTGGAAAAGATATATATATATATATATATATATATATATATACACACACACACACACACACACACACATATATATATATATATATATATATATATATATAAAACCTAAATATATATATATATATATATTTTTTTTTTACTTAAAAGCGAGCCTCCTATTTTTAAGAACTGGTTTAATAGGAATCTTCTCATTTAAACCAGGGTGTAGATGTGCTTGGAGTCTGATAATCCAGTTCATTTCATTCCTCTCAGTAAAATTCCTAACATCTCCACTTCTCAGACTGAGTGAGTTAACATATATAACCATGAACTTAAATGAATGTGAATCATCAGTAGCTAAAATGTGTTTGGAGAGAGCATTAATGTTAGACTTAATACATATCTGGTACAAGTGCCCTCTCACCCTGTCTGTAAGTCTCCTATCGGTTTTACCGACATAAAAGGCAGTGCAGGAAGAACAAAGAGCAAGATAAAAAACATGCTCAGTATTACAATCAGCTGAAGTATCAAAACTGTATATTTTGGAAGTAATAGGTTGTACAAAGAGATTAGAATCACAAATATGGGAGCAAAAATTACAATTATGACAAGGCCTAGTCCCTAGATGTGACCTATACTCAAATGGACACATATTATTGGTATGACATAAAAGTCTGAACAAATTTTTCTTGTTTTTAAATAGAAACTGTGGTTGCTTACCTACTATATCCTTAATAAGGGGGTCCACAGTTAACTAATTCCAATGTTTGCATACTATATCTTTAATCCGATGAAAATCATGTGTATAAAATAATAAGAAGTTATGTACCTACCACAACGTTCCATGTTAGTTGTCTTCTTCTCACCTTCTTTCTTGCTGGTTGGGTTCGGAGCCGATCCTCGGCTCCAACTCAGCCATCTTCTAAAGCTCGAGAGCTATTTACTGGCTCAAGGCCTCCCCATATCCCACAATGCCTGGCGCTAGATCCCCAGATCTCGTTTGGTAGACCTAACTACAGACAAATATAAGGACACCTGTCCTAACAGCATAAGTTTAGCTACAGAGCTAAAAGGTTAAAGGAACAAACCAGATAAGACCCAGCCAGCTAAAAGGAACTCAGAGGGCAACTTTTCTCGGTCTATTAGGATAGGGGGACGGAGGGTGGGACGCAAGAAAAAAGGCGAGAAGAAGACAACTAACATGGAACGTTATGGTAGGTACATAACTTCTTAATGTTAAGTTGTCTATCTCGCCTTCATTCTTGCTGGTTGGGACAGTGTCCCTAGCACCTCAGTCCTGGATGGCTCATCAGAACAGACTCTTCAGCATAGTGGAACCAAAATCAGCTCTGCTCCTAGAGGCCACATCCAACTTATAATGAGAAATAAATGTATGGGGAGTGGCCCATGTAGCTGCCGCACAAATGGCTTGCATTGGTAATCTTGCCTGAAAAGCTACAGAAGTAGCTAAAGCCCTAGTAGAGTGGCGTTTTGGTTTAGCAGGGAGCTGTTTGTTCCTCAATTGATAAATCAAAGTAATAATAGAAGTCAACCACCTAGATAGAGTTACTTTAGACACTGGTAGACCTTGTCTACCTTCAGCATAGGACAGGAAGAGCTGATCTGATTTTCTAATTTGTTTAGTCCTATGTAAGTAGAAACGTAATTGTCTATGAACATCCAACTGATGTAATTTATGTTCAGCTTTGTTGGAATAATTTGGGAAGAAGACCGGAAGATCAATGGACTGATTCAGATTACTCTCAGAAGGTACCTTAGGAAGGAAGGAGGGATTAGTCCTGAGCGAAATTCTGTCATTATGGAAAAATAAATAAGGAGGGCGAACACAAAGGGCCTGAAGTTCAGAAACTCTTCTGGCTGAGGTAATTGCCAGAAGAAAGAGGGTTTTCCAAGAAAGAAACTTTAAGGAACATGAAGCTGCGGGTTCAAAGGGGGGGCAATATTTGGGAAGCTAAGATCAAATTAAGATCCCACGGAGTCAGGGGATCTCTTACTGGGGGCCTGAGCAAAGTAGTCCCTTTGAGAAAAGCTTTGCAAAGCTTATGGGACATACTAGTTTCAGATAGGCCTGTATGAAAATTTGAAATTGCGGCTAACTGAACTCTAATGGTGGCAGAAGAAGACCCAGCCTGAAAAAGTTCCGCTAAGAAATCTAAAACATGGTGGACCGGGGCTGAAAAGGGATCTATGTTTTTAGACTCTGCCCAGCAAGAGAAACATTTCCACTTACTAGCATAAGTTTTTCTGGTGGTAGATTTGTGCGAAGATAAGATGATTTCACAAACTGATTGGGAAATATCCGGAAGCCTGGCTAAGGTTGGAAGTGGAGCAACCAAGCAGTGAGATTGAGAGATTGCAGGGATTGGTGCAGCCCGCCCGACTGATGGATCAGGAGGTCTGGTACTGGGTCCAGGGCTGCACCAGGAGGTGATGATGCAGGAACGGAAACCAAATTTGTCGAGGCCAGTAGAAGGGCAATGAGGATCATCTTGCATCCCAGTGCGGTAGCTTTCTGTATTAGTTTGGGAATCAGGGGAAATGGAGGGAATGCATAAAGAAGTCCCTGAGGCCAATAGTGGATTACAACGTCTCTGGGAGGGTATCCAGGAAGAGGGAGGAGAGAAATGAAACTGTCGCACTTGCTGTTGAAGGGGGTGGCAAAAAGGTCGCAGCAAGGCTGACCCTATTTGCAGATGATTTGGTCCGCCACAGTCTGATTGAAAGACCACTCGTGAGGCATGAGAATTGCTCTGCTCAGCCTGTTTGCTATAACGCTGGACTTCCCAGGGATGTGCGTTGCTATCAGAAACCGCCCATTGCCAGAGTCTGAGTGCTTCTCGACATAGGGGGTAGGACTTGGTTCCGCCCTGCTTGTTGATGTACCACACTACCGACATATTGTCTGTCTGAATTGCAATGGTCCCGGTGGGAAGAGAGTTCTGAAGAGTTTGCAATGCTAAAAGCACTGCTCTCATCTCCAAGACATTGATATGCAGATGGTACTCGTGGGGTTGCCATGTGCCTTGGACTGTTCTGCCCTGAAAGTGCCCCCCCTCCAACCTGATCAGGGAGGCATCCGTGGTCACCGTGGCTACTGGAGGAGGAAGAACAAATGGTCTGCCCTGGGGTACTGACGGGGAAACCATCCACCAAGCAAGCTGGTCTTTGCATGTCTGTGTAATCATAATCATGTGAGACATTGGAAGTTGTAGAAATGACCATTGGGTGAAAAGCAACCACTGAAGAATCCTCATATGAAAACGAGCCAGGGGGACTAGTATGATCACTGCTTCCATGAGGCCCAATGTCTTTAGGAGAATTTGGCCTGAATTTTCTTGCATCCTAATAGCACCTGTACATGTCGGCGAATATCTAATACTCTGTGTAATGGAAGTCTCGCTGACATGTCTTTTGTACTTAAACTTGTGCCTTTAAAGGTTATAGACTGACAAGGCGACAATGCAGACTTTTCAAAATTTATTGTGATACCTAGCTTGGAGCAAGTTTGGATGGTGTAGTTCTTGGCTCGTAACAGCTGATGTCTGGTGGTAGCAGTAAGGAGCCAGTCGTCTAGATAGGGAAACACCTGGAATCCTTGCCGTCTCAGGTAAGTGGTAACTACTGCTATACATTTGGTGAACACCCTGGGGGCTGTGGTGAGACCAAAGGGCAGAGCTCGGAACTGATAATGACTGGCTCCCAGCCGGAAGTGGAGGAATCTTCTGGAGCTTGTCATCACAATAAACAAAACATGCTGGAAGGATAGGTTCCTGACCCAGAGACTCCCCAGACTCTGGAACAGATTGCCCATACATGTCAAGCAGAGTGCCTCTTTGGTCCTCTTCAAAAGGAACCTTGACGATTGGATGGGAGAAAGGAAAATCACCCCGGGGATCAAGTCAGTCGCCCTGCTAGACAGGGGTCCAGGGAAGTAAACAGCGTGGGAAGAAATAGCCAGGGAATTGTTATGGCTAGGCTTGTATAGGCCCTAGGGCTGATAGCCTAGTACCAGCCTATGAACCTATGAGCGCCTGTCCATTTTGATACGGTAGTGCGCATCTTGAAGATCTATTGAGCGCATCCAATTGTCCTGACCTAAAAAGGGTAGAATGGACTGAAGCGTGACCATCCGGAACTTCATTCTTTGTACAGACCTGTTTAGTCTGCTGAGATCCAAAATGGGTCTCCAGCCCCCTGTCTTTTTTGGTACCAAAAAGAACCTTGAGTAAATTCCGGATCCTTGCTGGTCTGCTGGGACATGTTGGATGGTTCTTTTTTGTAGCAGTTTTGAGATCTCTTGGACTGCTTGTTCCCTTAGACTGGGTGGAACATCTGGAAGGGATTTGTTTGACCTTAAGGGGGTATGAACGAAGGGAATTCTGTAACATCCAGATATGATAGACTGTACCCATCTGTCTTGAGTTATGTCTTGCCAGGCTTTTGGGTGAGGCGATAATCTTCCCCCGACTGCCTCCGAAGGCGGGCAGCCAGGCAGCCCCTCAGGGATGCTGGAAGGGCTTGTCAGAGAAAGAATCTCTGCTGCCCTGATTTTGCGGACCCCCTCTGCCTCGAGGGCGGTGCCTATTGTTGTTTCCTCCTCTGCCCCTGGAGAGAAACTCACCGCGTGTGTCAGGCACGGCTCCCTGGGGTTTCCGGAACCACATTTTGCCACTTTTCTGACCTTTGGGGTATGGTCTAGAAGGAGTGGAAAAACAGACTCCCACAGCAGAGAGAGTCTTCCTTCCTGCTCACACCTGGTAAGAGTGTCCTTCACCTGTGGTCCAAAAAGAGCAGAACCATCAAAAGGGGTATTGGTGAAAGATGCCTTAAAGGATTCCACAAAGTTACATAACCGCATCCAAGCATGCCTTCTAAAGGCCACACCTGTGCCTGCGGCTCTACTCGCCCCATCGGCCGCATAAGAAATGAGCCGCATGGAGGAGTTCACTATCGAATTAAGAGTCGCCAGCGGGGAGGTAATCTTATCCTGGGCCCCAGCAGCTGATGGATCTTGAAGGGTATCTCCTAGCTCCTTAAGGAGATCCCTTTGAAGGCATGTAAAATGGTACAAATAGTTCAGCGACCGCATGGAAAAGGTCGCTGAGGAAAACATCCGCTTCCCATATCTGTCCATCATCCTAGACTCCTTATTAGGGGGATGGACAGACGAAGAAGTCTCAGCCAACTCCTTTTTCGTGGCCGTTGCTACCACCATAGCATCAACAGGGACACCCTTTGTCAAAAATTGCTTGTCTTGTGATGCTGTGATGAATTTCGTGGGCCTGCGGGGAGTTGTTTCCACTGTGTCTGGGGCTGACCACGCCTTTCGAGCCACCACTGCCATCAGTGGATCGAAAGGAGGAGACACCCAGGAGGTGGGGGGGGGGGGTGAGAGCCAAATACGTCCAGATATAACGACTCATCCTCAAAAGGGTTAAGGGTAGTCCAATTCCCCCTCTGCCTAAGCATCTCAAGGATGTCTGAGAAGGAGACATCTTCAGAGGAGGACCTCGGGGACCCTTCCGAATTCTCTAAGTCAGTATCCGAAGTAACAGACTCAGGGGAGTCAACATGCTTCCTCTTACATTTCCTCTTTCAAGGGGGCAACTCTGAATGATCAGGGGAGGCCTCGGAAAAGGAGGACGCGCCCACTGGGGTGACCTGGAGCAATTGTTCTCCTCGCTTGGGGTCTGGAGGAGGGGCAGTGGCAGGCGCAGGCACCATGGGGGGAAGAGCCGAAGAGGCTGATCGTGGGGCTGACTGGGGGGCCAGCACACTCCTCATGACCTCGAAGGCACCCCTTCCCAGCAGAGAAGAAGGCTTAGGCTCCGAAGAGACCGGAACCCACCCCGGCTCTGAGAGGGATGGCTCCGAGGCCGATGTAGGAGCCGAGCTCACCTGCGCCGAAGCTCTGAGAGGGAGAACGGGGTCGGACAAGGGTCCGATGCCACTCGCCTCCTCAGAACCGATGAGGGAGTCTCGGCACCCAGATCCCTCCAAGGACGGCACCATGGAAGTGATCGGAGCCGAAGGAACCGAAAGGGTAGGTATCGGCGCCGACGGTTCCACGATCCGAACCCCAACCAGCTCCAGCTCCAAACTCAAGGGGTGAGTCGAAGGAGGAACTACTGTAGAGACGGGCAGAGCCAAACCCTGATGAGGGGGGCTGGATAGCATTTTAGCCAGGGCCTGAGATTTCAGAAGTCTGCTCACCACTCTCTCCAAGTCATGGTCAGACAGTCTCGAAGACCGAGAAGAGTGAGATCGGTGACTTCGCTCCGACTGTAACAGAGGCGACCCCGGAGCCGAGCGAATCGACTCTAGGGATGGGGACCTAGAACGCTTTCGGCTTCCTGAAGGTTCCGACACCAAGATGGGAGCCGAATGAGAGGCAGGTACTTCAGTTCCGGCCAGAACCGAAGTCGAAGCAGACGCCACACCCAACGACGGCTCTGAGCTGGGAGCCGATGGCTTCGATGGCTTGGAGGGTTTCCCTGGCTGAGTCTTGGCAGGTGACCCTTCAGGTTTTTAGTAATCCTCTAAGGATTAACTTAACCCTACACTCCTGCAGGACTCTTGGACTAAAGGCGTGACACACTGAACAAGAGTCCTGCAGGTGTAGGGCGCCCAAGCAGTAGACACAAGAAGTGTGACCATCTGTCAGAGACATTTTCTGACAGCATGAGTCACACTTCTTGAATCCCGATACCTTAGTATGTTTGGACATCCTGTAAAAAGAAAAATCACAGGAAAAAAAGGCCAATAGTACAACAGTAGGTAACAAGTATAAAGAACCGTACACACAAAAAAACCCAGTTAGCACCTTAACAACACACACACACACTATAACTATATATATATATATATATATATATATATATATATATATATATATATATACACTATAAAAAGTAAAGTACTACAACTATTTCTACCTGAAAACACTACAAAAGGCATTTTAGAGAACAAGGGTTAGCCTCTAACTAAAACAGCTACCTTGAAGAGAGAAAAAGAGAGGGGGGAGGGGAAAACTCTCTAACAGTAAAAACTAGTTTTCTAAGGGGATGGAATAGATCTAAAACTACACAGAGACAAAAAGTACTAAACTATTATAATAAAAACTAAACGCTAACTATTTATATGAAAAAAAATTTATATAAAGACAAAAATACGACCTGAGCCAGCAAAAGCAACCTTGTAGCAGAAGCGGCAAACAAGATCTGGAGATCTAGCGCCAGGCATTGTGGGATATGGGGAGGCCTCGAGCCAGTAAATAGCTCTCGAGCTTTAGAAGATGGCCGAGTTGGAGCCGAGGATCGGCTCCGAACTATAACCAGCAAGAATGAAGGCGAGATAGACAACTTAACATCAGAAATTTCTGTAGAGATAGACCAATACTATCAGAATGACTGGTATTGGAGTATGTAGCATTCCCTTCCTCAGAAAAGTATGGACATGCTCTACTAGGCCTGATGTTCTCTGTACTCAAAAAACCAGAATGAATTTTGCTTGCCTTATATTTCATTGCGAGTAACCTATCATTAAGGCCAACTAATTCTCTCTCAAAATTATTCTGTGAGGGATTCATTCTGGAGGCTCGGATTGCCTGTCCCTTTACTATATTATTAAAGGTATATCCAGGGTGCATACTTTCTCTGTGTAATAATGTATTCTTATAACATGACGTCCTGTAGATACCTGTATTTAATTTGCCATTCCTAAGGCGTTCAATAAGGACATCTAGAAAAGAAATATTGCTAGATGATATTGTGATAGTGAATTTTAAATAATCCGTAAGGGAATTTACTTCTTCTAAGACCTCATCTAAATCAACCTCACTGCCCATCCAAAGAATAAACAAATCATCTACAAATCGCCTATAAAATATTACAAAATTATTATAATTAGGTAGGGGAAAAAATTTCTCCCTTTCCCATACTGCCATCACGAGGTTGGCGTAGCTATTGGCACAAGAAGTGCCCATAGCTATGCCATCTCTCTGAAGATATAATTCATTATCAAAGAGAAAAATATTATTCTCTAACACTGTCTCTAATAGTAAACAAATAAAATCAATTTCAGTGTCCAAAAAATCAGAATAGTTGGTTAAATCTGGTGAAAAGGGATTTAACATCCATAGTTACTAGAAGGTAGGGCAAATTATCTGGTATGTCTACTGTTTCTCTGTAAAGATCAAGTAAAAATTGTTTGGTATCTTTAAGAATTTGCACGGAATGTACAATTAAAATTGTTGTTTGATAATGATAATGGCAACACTCATATACCATGACTACGTAAACCTAGTACATTTGTTCCTAACTTGCGTCCATTAGTGGATGCATTTTGCAAAATAGTTGAAGATGACATCTATACTATTTATAAGGACATACATACAGATGTTAAGAAACATAATTTGTCCTTTCAGCAGAAAAAAGCTTTAATCTTAGAAATGATAGGAACATCTCAATTAGACCAGCTGATAAGGGTGGCCCAGTAGTAGTTCTAGATGCAATAGATTATAATCATTACATGCGAGAGATGTTGAGTGATACTACTTTTTATTTACCTATTAGAGAAAGAGCTGTTCAAGAACATATTTCTAAGGTATATAGCACTTTACATGATTTGTTTAAGAGTGGAATTATTACAACAGAAATGTTTGATTTTCTGCTGGTTGAGCATCCATTAACTCCTACTATCCAAGGGTTACCCAAAATACATAAAGACCCTATACATCCACCCATGAGACCTATAGTGGCAGGTAGAGGTTGGGTTACCGAACCATTATCGGTGTATGTTGAGAAGATGTTCAGACCTGTAGTGAATTTGAATTCAACAATTCTTAAAGATACCAAACAATTTTTACTTGATCTTTACAGAGAAACAGTAGACATACCAGATAATTTGCCCTACCTTCTAGTAACTATGGATGTTAAACCCCTTTTCACCATTATTCCAAACCAGCAAGGCATAGAGAGTATTCACTATTATTTAGCCAACTATTCTGATTTTTTGGACACTAAAATTGATTTTATTTGTTTACTATTAGAGACAGTGTTAGAGAATAATATTTTTCTCTTTGATAATGAATTATATCTTCAGAGGGATGGCGTAGCTATGGGCACTTCTTGTGCCCATAGCTATGCCAACCTCGTGATGGCAGTATGGGAAAGGGAGAATTTTTTTCCCCTACCTAATTATAAGAATTTTGTTATATTTTAAAAGCGATTTGTAGATGATTTGTTTTTTGCTTTGGAAGGGCAGGGAGGTCGATTTAGATGAGTTCTTCGAAGAAGTAAATTCCCTTACGGATTATTTAAAATTCACTATCACAATGTCATCTAGCAGTATTTCTTTTCGAGATGTCCTTTTTGAATGCCTTAGTAATGGCAAATTAAATATAGGTATCTACAGGAAGTCATGTTATAAGAATACATTATTACACAGAGAAAGTATGCACCCTGGATATACCTTTAATAATATAGTAAAGGGACAGGCAATCCGAGCCTCCAGAATGAATCCCTCACAGAATAATTTTGAGAGAGAATTAGTTGGCTTTAATGATAGGCTACTCGCAAGGAAATATAAGGCGAGCGAAATTCATTCTGTTTTTTGAGTACAGAGAACATCAGGCCTAGTAGAGCATGTCCATACTTTTCTGAGAAAGGGAATGCTACATACTCCAATACCAGTCATTCTGATAGTATTGGTTTATCTATACAGAAATTTCCGTTATTTTATACACATGATTTCCATCGGATTAAAGATATAGTATGCAAACATTGGAATCTGTTAACTATGGACCCCCTCATTAAGGAAATAGTAGGTAAGCAACCACAGTTTTTCTATTTAAAAACAAGAAAAATATGTTCAGACTTTTATGTCATACCAATAATATGTGTCCATTTGAGTATAGGTCACATCTAGGGACTAAGCCTTGTCATAATTGTAATTTTTGCTCCCATATTTGTGATTCTAATCTCTTTGTACAACCTATTACTTCCAAAATATACAGTTTTGATACTTCAGCTGATTCTAATACTGAGCATGTTGTTTATCTTGCTCTTTGTTCTTCCTGCTCTGCCTTTTATGTTGGTAAAACCGATAGGAGACTTAGAGACAGGGTGAGAGAGCACTTGTACCAGATACGTATTAAGTCTAACATTAATGCTCTCTCCAAACACATTTTAGCTACTGATGATTCACATTCATTTAAGTTCATGGTTATATATGTTAACTCACTCAGTCTGAGAGGTGGAGATGTTAGGAATTTTACTGAGAGGAATGAAACGAACTGGATTATCAGACTCCAAGCACATCTACACCCTGGTTTAAATGAGAAGATTCCTATTAAACCAGTTCTTAAAAATAGGAGGCTCGCTTTTAAGTAAAAAATATATATATTTTTAGGTTTTATATATATATATATCTTTTCCACATATAAATTGTTTATAATGGTAAGGTTCACTAATGTCATTTTTTATTAGTTTATTCAGGATTATTTATTTATCTACACTGTTTTATTTGTGTTTCTTTATATATGCTTTTTTATACATACACACACACACACACACATATATATATATATATATATATATATATATATATATATATATATATGCATTTTTATTTATGCATTTTTATCTATGCATTCTCAAACAGCAATCTGTTATAAATGCAGTTCTTAGTTGATATGTATCAGTGAAAATATAACTATATTTATTAATCATTGTAATTCTTTGTTAATTAATTGTGATGTCATTAGTATGCAGAGCCATTTACCTGTATATAGGATGTTTATTCATTTAGTCTGTATCTTTGAGGTTTGAAGAAGCCACTTTGGTGAAAGTGCTTACCTGTTCTATTGCTACCGAATAAAAGGTTTTATTACATTTGAGGTTTCCATCAACTGTTTATTTGTTTGGACTACAAGGACAGCTTGAGTTTGGTCTGAATAGACTTTCGTATGGTGAATGTTGCTAAGTGCCAGAGGTTGTCACTGAGCTTATTTTATTATATTTTTTGACATTATTCGTTTTATTTACGCTCAGTGCCATTTATTTTCCGGTGGTGCTGGTTATTGTTTTGTATTATTGATTTATTTGTGTTGCATTGAATACTATCTAGCTGGAAGTCGTGGCTCTGTTTTTTCAGTTAATGCTTGTTAGAATTTAGTGCTTGTTAGAATTCCTACATAGACAGTGATAAGTGGGGATAGTCCACTTCATTGTTATTCGGTTTCTGCCTTATATAAGTGGTACATTTTGGATTATTTTCTGCTTAAACACTGAGCTTTGGCCAGCTAAGACCCATATGCAATCAACTGGACGTATAAGTGAATTTAAGTAAATCTTTATCTGCACTTTTTTCAAATAATACAGCATTTAAATGGATTTGTTTGTGTTGCAATGAATACTATCTAGCTGGAAGTTGTGGCTTTGTTTTTTCATTTAGTTCCTCACCCACCCTCCCTGCTTTTGTTTTGGTGTTAATCTTGGTGGCTTTGAAACTGCCCGCCCTCTTGTAAAGTTGCATCTGGATACTCCTCCTGGGACCATCTCATTTGCTCACTCAAAAAAAAAAAAAAAAAAAAATTGCACATTTTTCACCTGCTTTTACTGTATTTGTGTTTCTTCCTACTTTATTACTTTATTTTGCTTTAGCGTCATCTTAAAAGTACTCAATTGTATTTATTATTGCTTGGTGTAACTATCATTTAAGCCTTTTGGTTTAAGCATTTGAGCTTATAACCAGTTGCTTTACATTAAGGTTTGTGGTCTGCACTGTTGTGGCAGGACAGGTAGCTTACATCCTTCTAAGTTGGGAAATGCTGACTGAAGGGTCTGTGTCTGTTATTCTAAAAGTGTATTAGTTCTGGTTTAAGCACTTGGGCTTCAGGCCAGTTATTTTACATTAAGAAGGTTCATGGTCTGCACTCTTGTGGGAAGAGAGGCTGGACTCTGTCTTTCTGAGCTGGGAATTTCGGGTTAAAGGCTTATAGTGCCTGCATATTTGAACTGTTTCTTACTGAAATTGGTGTGCCTTGTTTGCTGTAGCATAGACTAGATCCAGGCCTGCTGAATCTGGTTTTCTTTGTATAACTTGAGCACTAATACAGGCCTTCTTAAAAGTATTCAATTGTATTTATTACTGCTTTGTTGTAACCTGATTAAAGTGTAGTTATCATTTTAAGCCTTTTGGTTTAAGCACATGGGCTTCTGACTTGTTGTTTAACATTAAGGTTTGTGGTCTGCACTGTTGTGGCAGGACAGGTAGCTTACATTCTTCTACGTTGGGAACTGCTGACTGAAGGGTCAGTGTCTGTTATTCTAAAAGTGTATTAGTTCTGGTTTAAGCACTTGGGCTTCAGGCCAGTTATTTTACATTAAGAAGGTTCGTGGTCTGCACTCTTGTGGGAGGAGAGGCTGGACTCTGCCCTTCTGAGCTGGGAATTTCGGGTTAAACGCTTATAGTGCCTGCATATTTGAACTGTTTTTTACTGAAATTGGTGCGCCTTGTTTACTGTAGCATAGACTAGATCCAGACCTGCTGAATCTAGCTTTGTTTGTATAACTTGAGCACTAATCCAGGCCTTCTTTTTTGGAGAAGGTTCCCCTGCACCCCAGTGGCAGGAGTGTGCAGTTAGAACTTGTCTGATTGAAGACTACAGGAACAGGGCTCGGTTTTGAGATTTTTTTACTGGTTAAGTGGGTAATTTGTTTAAAAGCCTTTTCTGATAGCTTGTAGTCATCTAAAGCTGTTTTAAGTGTATTTTTACTGTTTGTAGTAGTTTAAAGCTGTTTTAAGTGTATTTTTTACTGTTTTTGCCTTATCTTTTCAAAAAAAAAATGTTTTCCTTGTTTCCCACCTTTCTAAGCTAGTATAGTCCAGTTTTCAGGCTAGTGCTGAATTCAGGGCTGTGTTACAATTTTCTGATTTGCCCATACCTTACTTGGACAGAGGGAAGTTTCACTGTTCATCTGTGAGAGAGGGAGCTTTGAGCAGTCATCTGTTTCTGGAGGAGTAGTTCCATCCCAGAAGTTAGTAGTTTATAGGCCATTTTGGGCTAATTTCTATTTCTTTCATTTCCCTGCTGTAAAAACTGCGTTTGCACAGTTTTGCATGTCCGGGCAGCGCCGGTTAGCTAGGGATAAATTTATCCCGGCTCCACCAAGTCTCCTCTTCAGTTTTTCCCTTGAAAATAATCTAACTCTCAACCTAAGCACTTAGAAAGCATCTTACAGTCCTGCACTTGCTCAGACGTAATAGCAAGCACTAATATACCCCGACATATACCCCGGTGGGAGTTTGGCACAATGGTTAAGGTGTTTGCCTTATAATCCAAAGGTTCAGGGTTTGATTCTCACATGGAGAAATTGGCTAAGCTTAAAATGCCCCACAAAGGCAGTTAGCTTAGTACTAATCAATGAACCTATGAACTTGATTGCCCAGCAGGGCAAGGCTCATTATTCACCCCTCACCAACCAAGTGACTAAGCAGCTCACCCTACTATTCAGGCATGACCAAAGGGCAATTTCAGGTATACTCTCCAGTCCAGCTGGTGAACCTGGGTATGTTACAACTGCCTCATGTACACAGACAACCCTCTCCTCCTACCACAAAACGTTAACATATGCGAGAAATGCAATTATATAGCTAAATTGGAGGCTAAGCTCTCTCTCCACCCAAGAGTGGAACAGGCAGTCATGAGGAGAAGGTTAACACTTGCACCACACCTCCAGCCTCACAAAGACATACTAAACCAGCACTGGCAAAAAAATACACATAAATACACAAAATCATACTCGGAGGCTCTAAATAAAAACCTGCAAAAGCATCACAGACCTCCAAAGCAGACACCCAAAAAACCTGCACCTCATGTCACAAACCAGACAACACATAAAACACAAAATCAGTGTGCCACACAATCACAGCCCTTAAAGTGAAATAACATACCTAACACACTAGTAATAGGCAACTCTATAGTCAGGCACACTGACGTCCCACTCACTAGGCTGGACAAGGGGAAGGTTACTGTTAGCTGCCTGTCCGGAGCCAGACTCCGCCACATAACACAAGCACTCAGGTCACTCCAGAACAAGTACAAATATGACTCTGTCATTGTTCAAGTTGGTGTGAATGACCTGAGACGTACCTCCCTGGACTACATGAAAAGAGACATGGAAGAGCTCTCTGATCATGTAGCCCAGGCAGGTATGACCCTGACCCTGAGTAGCATCCTGCCCTCACCAAGAATGATACCTCAGTATAAAGAAAAAATGATAAATTTCAACAATTGGCTAAGCTTCTGGTGTCATTCAAAGGGGATCCAGTGTCTGACAGCTTGGGACGACATGCTCGACAAGCCTCGTTGCTTCGCAAGAGACGGCTTGCACCTGTCACCCCTAGGCTTTCGAATACTGGCCAAAGCTCTTGCTGCCCTCATAGTGCCTTTTTTAGGCAAGGCTCAAAAGTCAAACCCACCTCCGTAAACAGCACAAATAAAAAAATGAGGGTTATGCTACTCAACGCCAGGAGTTTAAATCTCAAAATGCACATGCTCAAAGCACTCCAGAGTATGGAGAACGTTGACATCTTTGCAATAACTGAAACCTGGTTCAAGGCGCCACAGAGCGCCCCAGCACTACTGGGCTACAACTCATACCACACATTTCGGCCACAGAACATGGACCAAATCACAAAAGGAGGGGGTGTATCCATATTCATCAAGGATACCTACACCTCCATGTTAGTGGTGCAGCATGATACCTCCAAGATCATCCATGTGCAACGAACATCAGGCAAATCTGCAATGCAAATTGTGGCCTGCTACAGATCACCCTCCATGACCCAGGACCACCACTCTGCCTTTCTGGAGACACTGGAGGACATGAAGGTCCTAAAGAACACCATGATACTGGGTGATTTCAATTACCCTACCGTTAACTGGGAAAACTACTCAAGTACAAACTCCCAGGTCCAGTGCTTCCTGGAATTTATCAACTCAAATGCCCTGAATCAGCTGGTAAACTCCCCTAGCAGAGGTGAAAACATATTGGACCTGGTCATCACCAACATGGGCGACAGGTGTTCCATACCAGAGGTCAACCCGTCACTGGTTAGATCAGACCATAAACTAATCACTCTGGATGTCCACAGAACACCACCACTTCCAACCAAGGAAACAACAGTGAAAAACGTTTCTATAGCAAACTTCATCTTACTTAAGACAGAGGTGGTAAGTTTCACAGCCCACACGCTAAAGGATAACAGTGCCCAAGATACAGGAACCCTTACAAATGCATTCTTATGAGCACCTACAAGGATGCATGGATCATGCCATCCCTAGCAAAACCAAGACTCACTCCCCTAAGAGAAGGAAACCAGTCTGGTGGACCCCTGCCATAAACAGACTATACAATAGAAGGAGGAAACTAGTTCAGAAAAAAAGCAAATCCCAAGAAGGAAAGACATCCCTGATCAGTATCAGTAAGAAACTAAGGTCCCTCATAAAATCTTCCAAGGCTAACTTCGAAAGAAAAATAGCCAAGGATTTGAAAGATAACCACAAAGCCTTCTTTAGCTATGTCAAGAATCTAAGTGGCAACTCGCAGATATGCTCTGAGCTAGTGCAAAATAGCACAAAATATACTGAACCCACTGATATTACCAACATCCTGGTAGATAGATTCAGTACAAACTTTACCCCCTCTCACCTCCAAAAGGCCCCACAACAATACTGGAAAAGTGTAGTGTCCCGGAAATCACAGACACACAGGTGAAAACAACCCTTTCGAAAGCCAAAAGCACAGCATCAATGGAGCCAGATGGTGGCCCAGGCTGCATCTTGCACGAATTACAGAACGAAATAACCCCTCACCTAAACACACTGTTCAACCTCAGCCTCTCCACAGACTACATGTCCATAGAATGGCACACAGCAACGGTTATTCTGCTCCACAAAGGAGGGGCCAAAACTGACCCTGGTAACTATTGCCCCATAAGCCTGACTAGCCTGGTCTGCAAGGCTATGGAGAGCATCATCATGGAACTCATTAACAAAGACATTGGGAACCTCCAAACACTTGACCCAACCCAGTTCGGCTTTGTTAAGGGCAGATCATGCCTACTAAACCTGGTTGACTTCTTCGAGACAGTCACCAAGGCCATAGGTGAGGGGAAGGTAGTTCATACAGCCTACCTTGACCTCGCCAAGGCTTTTGACACAATTCCCCACTCAGGAATTATAGAAAAACTCACCAGCCTGAACATAAACCCCTATGTCACGAGATGGGTTGCCAACTGGCTTACAGACAGAACTCACACGGTAAGAATAGCTGGCTCCAGGTCCGACTCTAAACCGGTCACAAGTGGTGTCCCACAAGACTCAGTCCTGGGACCCCTACCATTCGGCATATACTTCTCAGAAGTACAGGCAAACACAGAAGGACTATGGCTAACCAAGTTCGCCGATGACTACAAACTGGGAGCCATAATTGACTCTCCGGCTGACACAGGCATTCTCCAAAAGGGCCTTACTGAGACGGACACCTGGTGTCAAAGTCATGGTCTCAAGCGAAATGCCAAAAAAATGCATAGTCATCCCATTTGGGAAAAACAAAACACCCATGAATTACCACATAGGTGGCAGCCCCCTTAATACAGGGGAGGTAAAAAGAAGTTATGTTCTTACCATAACGTTCCATGTGGAGTGTTCATCTCGCCTTTGTTCTTACACATGGGTCCGGAGCCGATCCTCGGCTCTGAGTCGGCCGCATAGCCAAGCTCTGCATCTTAGAGAAGCTCGAGACCAGGCTATATCCCACAATCCTCCCTGCCATTACTCAGATCTAGTTTGCAAGCAAACCAGACTAACAATAACCCTGAGGTGCTAAGGCTACATACTGCCACACAAAAAAAAAATTCAGAGACACCATCTCACTGACAAATTAACTAAGGGTAACGAAATATACCCGGAAGAGGTAAAGACATGTGGACCAGACTCTAGTCCTACTCGTTCTTCCAAACACGTGAGGGAGGGAAGGGGGGGAATGTAAGAACAAAGGCGAGATGAACACTCCACATGGAACGTTATGGTAAGAACATAACTTCTTTATGTGAGAGTGTTCAATCTCGCCGTTTGTTCTTACACACGGGTAGCGTCCCTAGCTCCGTCACCCTGAGTGACTCATGGAAGAACGTTCCTGAGCACAGTGGAACCAAAAGATGTCCTGTCTTTGGAGGCTTTGTCAACCCTATAATGAGCGATGAAAGTATGTGGTTTAGACCATGTGGCTGCTGCACAAATCGTGTCCAAAGGCAGGCGAGCTGCATGAGCCAAGGAAGTGGAGACGGACCAAGTAGAATGGCCTTTTGGTTTGGTGGGCAAGGCCTGATTTGACTTAGAATACACAAAGGCTATACAATCAGTAAGCCATTTAGAAAGCGTCGCTTTGTAACTGCCATGCCCTTTTATTGTCTGCAAATGCAACAAAAAGTTGATCTGTTTTTCTGTAGTCTTTAGTCCTGTCTAAATAAAATCTGAGTTGTCTGTGGACATCTAACTTGTGCAACATATATTCCAACTTGCTGGTATGGTTCTTGAAGAAAGTAGGGAGTTCAATGGACTGATTAATATTTATGACAGAACATACCTTAGGAAGGAAGGACGGATTTATTCGTAAAGAAACTCTATCTGGGTGAAAAATTAAGTAAGGCGGTTTAATTGACAGTGCTTGCAGCTCTGACACTCTCCGAGCTGAAGTAACCGCTACAAGAAAAAGAGTCTTCCACGACAGAAACTTCAGGAGGCAAGAAGAGACTGGTTCGAAGAGTGGTAACATTAGTTGTGACAACAACAAATTTAAATTCCATGGGAATAAAGGGTCTCTGACGGACGGTCGAAGATGGAAGGAACCTTTCATAAAAGCCTTACAAAGCCTGTGGGACATAATAGAAGAACCGTCCTCACCAACATGGAAGTTGGATATGGCAGCCAACTGCACTCTTAGTGTGGAAGTAGAGGCTCCTTCGTGGAAAAGGATGGAAAGAAATTCTAGAACTTTATGTAAAGGAGCAACCAGGGGGTCCAAGTGTTGACTAGATGCCCAGTACACAAAGCGTTTCCATTTATTGTTGTAGAGTTTTGTGGTGGAAGCCTTATGAGAGGCAACCAAAATGCGCTGAACTGCCGGAGAAAGTAGATCAGACCTGGCTAGGCGGGGAAGTGGAGCAGCCAAGCTGCTAGTTTGAGGGATAGAAGAGACGGGTGAGGAACTCCTGACGAATGTGTCAGTAGATCTGGTACTGGGTCCAGGATCCAAGGTTCCTCTGTTTGATGGGCTCGAATAAAGGGGAACCATATCTGTCGAGGCCAGAATGGGGCTATGAGTATAATTGTCCTTTCCAGATTCATGGCTTTCTGAAGAAATTTGGGAATCAAGGGGATAGGTGGGAATGCATATAGGAGACCCGGGGGCCAACCGTGTATCAGTGTGTCCCTGGGGATATCCCCTGGAGGGGGTAGAAGGGCAAAATAGCTTCTGCATTTGGTATTCATCGGGGAGGCGAATAGATCGCAGCAAGGCTGGCCCCATTTGCGGAAAATTCTTTCCGCCACTTGTAGTTTGAGGGACCACTCGTGAGGTAACAGGATGGCTCTGCTCAACCTGTCCACAATGACGTTGGATGACCCCGGGATGTGCGTTGCTATCAGAAAGCGACCCGTGGACTCTGCCCATTGCCAAATTCTCATGGCCTCTCTGCATAATGGGTAAGATCTGGTTCCCCCTTGTTTGTTTATGTACCAGACTACAGACATGTTGTCTGTCTGAACTGCTACTGTTCCTAGAGGTAGGAGGGTTTGAAAGTGTTGCAACGCCAAGAACACCGCCCTCATTTCCAGAACATTTATTTGCAGGTTATACTCGATGTTGGACCATTCCCCTTGGACTGTTCTTCCCTGAAAAAGTCCCCCCCCACCCTATCAGGGAAGCGTCCGTGGTTATAGTGGCCGTCAGATTTGGTAGAACAAATGGACGACCCATAGTGAGATCCTGGCTGGACACCCACCATGAGAGGTCTCGCTTGCAAGAATCTGTTATCAGAATCTCGTACGTTAGGGGTAACTGCTGGAACGACCACTGCGTGAACAGCAGCCATTGGAGGAGCCTCATGTGCAATCTTCCCATGGGAATCGCAATCAAGGACGCTGCCATGAGTCCCAAAACCTTCAACACCAATTTGGCCGGGGCTTTCCTGCATTGCAGCAGAAGAAGAACCTGTTCCTTGAGGGATGAAGCCCTTACTTGAGGAAGCTTTACCAATGTTAAGCGCGTATCTAGGTCCGCTCCGATGAATGAAATATGCTGTGAGGGCAGTAAGACAGATTTTTTGAAGTTTATGGAAATCCCTAGGTGGGAACAAAGGTTGACTGTATAGTTTCTTGCTTGTGTGAGGAGACGCTTGGTGGTGGCGGTGAGGAGCCAGTCGTCCAGATAGGGAAACACCCGGAATCCTAGACATCTCAAGTGAGACGCTACCACTGCCATGCATTTGGTGAAAACCCTGGGGGCTGAGGTGAGCCCAAAGGGCAGGGCTCAAAATTGAAAATGATTGGCTCCCAGCCGGAAGCGCAGGTGATCTCTGGACGTTCTGGCCATCTTGATGTGGTAGTACGCGTCCTTGAGATCTATCGAGCACATCCAGTCGTCCTTCTGCAAAAATGGAAGGATCGATTGAAGCGTGACCATCCGGAACGTTTCCTTCTTCACGAAGGTATTGAGATTGCTGAGATCCAAAATGGGTCTCCAGTCCCCTGTCTTTTTCGGAACTAAAAAGAACCTTGAGTAAGTTCCGGATCCTTTTGGTCCGCGGGACTGGCTGAATGACTCTTTTTTTGAGCAGCTTTGAAATTTCTATTGCTGCTTGGCCTCGCAGACGGGGTGGCACATCTGGAGACCTTCTTTGTTGGGGTGGAGTTGACATAAGGGGTATTTTGTATCCTCTGGTTACAATGCTTTTTACCCAGGAGTCTGAGGTGAGAGTTTGCCAGGCCTGTGGGTATAAAGCCAAGCGACCCCCGACTGCCTCCAGAGCAGGACAGTCAGGTCCCCATTCAGGAGTGCTGGAAAGGCTTACCAGGGATAGTATCCCTGTCGCCTTGGTTCTGCGGACCCCCTCTGCCGCCAGGGCGGCATCTTCCATGTCTGCCCCCCCCTCTGCCTCTGGGGGGGGTTCACTCTGTGTGGCCTGGAAAGATCCCTGAGTTCTACGGAACCACATTTTTCCGCCTCGTTGCCCTTTGGGGTACGGTCTGGATGGAACGGAAAAATGGACTCCGACAGCAGAGAGAGTCTTTCCTTCCTGCTCACACCGAGTTAATGTCTCTTTCACTTTGGGCTCAAAAAGAGTGGCACCATCAAAGGGGGCGTTGGCGAAAGAAGACTTGAAGGCTTCCGCAAAAGAGCACAGCCGCATCCAGGATTGTCTTCGTAGAGCAATCGCTGAAGCTGCGGCCCTACTCGACCCTTCAGCCGCACACGAGATGAGCCTCATGGACGAGTTCACTACGGAGGTAAGGGTGTTAAGTTGTGCTTTTACCTTATCTGAAACAGCAGCATCTGTGTTACCCTGGAGGGTATATCTCAGCTCCTTGATGAGATCCCTCTGTAGTCGTGTAAAATGTGTCAAATAGTTTAGCGAACGCATGGAAAAAGTCGCTGAACTAAAAATGCGCTTCCCGTATCTGTCCATAGTCCTAGAATCCTTATTAGGAGGATGAACAGAAGAGGAAGACTCCGACATCTCCTTTTTAGTGGCTGCGGCCACCACCATAGCGTCAACCGGGACTCCTTTTGTGAGATAGGTCTTGTCCTGGGGAGCAGTAATAACTTTACTTGGTTTTCGAGGGACCGGTTCCACTGTGTCCGGTGTCTCCCACGCCCTTCGAGCAATCAAATCCATTAACTCATCAAAGGGCGGAGTAACCCAGGAGGTAGAAGGTTGAGCAGCAAATGCCTTCAGCAACACCGACTTGTCCTCAGTGGGGGCTAGGGACTGCCAATCACCCCTCTGTTTTAATATCTCCAAGATGTCCGCAAATGAGATATCCTCGGAGGGGGATTTTAGGGACCCCTCTGACTCATCCAAGTCAGTGTCAGAAGTTAGAGATTCCTGTGGGGAGTCTAAGTGCCTCCTCTTGCACAATCTTTTCCTCGGGACCTCATCGGAGGGGGATTCCGGTGAAGCCTCAGAGGAACAGGGGGCATCCTCTAGGGATGGCTGAGACAATGGTGCTCCACGCTTTGGATGTGTCGTGGGAACAGAAACAGAGAGCGGCTCCTTAAGGGAGGGAGAAGACGCGTCCGATGAAGTGGTTGTCTGTGTAGACAAAACCTTCCTCATAAGGTCAAAAACCCCTGAACCTCGGGTCGAGGACTCCCCCGATTCCGAAGAACATGGAAGAATCCGAGACACGGGGCCCATGGGTCTCTGCGCCGAGGCCCCGAGAGGGAGAGTCGGAACTGAAAGGTCGGTACGACTCTCAGTCCCGGAACCAAGGAGAGATCGTCGACTCCGCGACTCACCTATCGGTTCCGATGGAGTCGAGGTAAATGGTGTCGATCGTGCAATGGACGGTTTCGGCACCGAGGGCTCCACTATCATCGGTTCATCCTCTTCCGGCTCCGAAGACTGGATGGGTCTCGAAGGAGGACCTGTTGGAGATAAAGGAAGGCCTTCTAGTTTCGACACCAACTGGGAGGAAACTGCAATCAATTTGGAAAGGGCAGTGTTCTCCATAAGTTTCTGCACGATACGATCCACATCAGTATCAGATAATGGTCTGGAAGATCGGGTCGAAGGGGCCGAAGATGGCACCGACCGAAGAATAGACGGTGGCGGTAGTTCTGACACCGGTTCCAAGACCTGGGGCTCAGTGAGAGACAAACGTTCGACGCTCGGCCCCGAAGTCTGTGGAACCGGCGAACGAACTCTAGAAGATGTACTCGGAGCCGATGACATGGGCTCCGACATCTTCGACCCCTTCGAAGACTTAGAAGCCTGGTCAGACTTGTCCAAGGCCTCTTGGAAGGCAGGCTTAAGAAGCCCCCTATCAATAAGTTTCCTGCGTCTATCTGTCATGACCCTCCCACTGAAGGAATGGCAAATAGAGCAATCCTCTTGCAAGTGGAGAGGGCCAAGACAGTAGACGCAGGAAGTGTGGTTGTCAGTGATGGACATTTTCTGTCCACACTGACACCTTTTAAAACCAGACTTGGCTTTTTCAGACATAACAGTAAACTTAAGAAGTATTTAAAGTTTAATAGTTTAAAGTTTAAGAGAATTTACAGTTAAGTAAGGGTAGGCCCCAAAGGGAAACCTATAAAAAACTAACTATAATATACACACACACACACACTATAGTATAGAAAAATAAAATATCAAAAAAAAAACTATAGGAGTATAATAACTTTTGAAAGAAGAAAAAAGACTATCTTATCTGTCTAACAACAAAATCTCTGGTCCGAGCTCTCTGTAGTGATGTGACCCGTTGCAGCGGCAAACTAGATCTGAGTAATGGCAGGGAGGATTGTGGGATATAGCCTGGTCTTGAGCTTCTCTAAGATGCAGAGCTTTGCTATGCGGCCGACTCGGAGCCGAGGATCGGCTCCGGACCCGTGTGTAAGAACAAACGGCGAGATTGAACACTCTCACATTAAGAGATCTGGCGACCCAGGTAGATAGAAATCTCTCCTTTGACAATCATATTGCCAAAGTAGTTAGGAAATCCTTCTATGTAGCCCATCTAATTACTAAAGGGTTCGCATCTAGAAATAAAGAGGTTATAATGCCCCTCTACTCGTCACTCATCAGACCCATCATAGAGTACAATGCCCCATTTGGGATGTACCTCACAAGACACTTCCAACAGCTGCTAAGACCACAAAAGTACCTCACCAAGAGGATTACTGGCCTCAAACATATGTCCTATGCAGCCCGACTGGAAAAACTCCAGCTGTACTCAGTCACACATCGCTTACTCAGAGGTGATCTCTGCCTGACTTACGAAGCCTTGTCCAACTCAGAATTGATGGACATGCTCCACCTAAAGAAATCCAAGTCACTGCAAGCCACTCGCTCTAGTGAGCGAAACCTCGCCACAACAGCAAAAAGAACATGCTGGAGGGATAGATTCCTGTCACAGAGACTCCCCATACTTTGGAACAAAATTCCTAATTACATTAGGCAGAGCCCCTCATTAACACTCTTCAAGAGAAACCTTGACGAGTGGATGGGTAACAGAAAACACACCCCTGGGATCACTTAACTGGCTCTTCTTGACAGAGGCTCAGTTAATTAATCAATGGGGTGGCAAAAGCTGACACACTCTGGCTAGGCTTATAAATGCCCTCGGGCAGATAGCCTAGTACCTATCTATGAACCTATGAACAGTAAAAAGAACATGGACAATAACAAAGCAGAATCTAAATCAAAACCATCACCAACAATCCCCTTTTCCCCATTTTCTACATGGGATCTGGGTGTTGTGCCAACTATCACCACCACTCTTGATTCAGTGCTACTGTCCTACCTTCTTTAACAGTTATGCTTGATGTCCTTCATAGGTCCATAGTTATATACTAGGTTATTGACCACCAGGGCCTTTTTTAGCCTAGCTATGCAATCCAACCCACTTGTATCCCTTTGTATCACAGGCATTTATTAGGAGAGGATATGTTACCTAGGGAGTTTCTAGATGTTATGTAGGGAGGGGATATTATGTTAAATTGGACATTACTGTCTGAATCTGTATATCAGAGACAGGGGAGCCAGACCTGCAGTACGTTTCTGATTTCCCAACCACTGGTCAAGGCTACATTTAAATAGGTTTATGGATAGACTCTACTTCACACGGATGGGGAGCCTGTTCTGTTCCAGAACATGGGGATCTTCTGAAACACATATCTGTCTTGCCAGCATGTCTTATTTATGTTACAAGCAAAATTTAAATCCTTGGATCTACTGGTTCTGATGCTGTTCATTTTGTAGATGTGCAAAAGGTCCATCAGAGCTGGATCGGAGGATACCTTGTATGCCAGACACAGACTGCCACTCGGTAACCAGTAGGAGACATGGTACAGAGATAATGGTTTAAGCTGATCCATGCAGGCAATGTCTTTATACCCTGGATTGTTCTGGTAAAGAGCCTTTGTTGGCATTCCACCATATGCATATATTTGGTCAGGCGCTTGCTGAAGGGATTAATCATATTCATTGATGGGTCTGATAAGGGCCAAATAAAGTGGCACTGGGACTTACCTGGACATGAATGCTATGCCTTTACTTATAAGTTGGGCAACATAGAATGATTTTCTTACTACCTTAGCCACATGTTGGTCAAAGGCCAGATTACTGTCTACATATACTTCCAGATCCCAGACCACTAGTCAACTCTTAGGGGAGTCTTATCAATGAAGTAATTAGCCTGGGTGGTAGTTTTTCCAAAAGGCACTAAAATGCATTTCTTGGCATTAAGTTTTAGCCCATGACTTTGGCACCAGTCATTTGTCAGTTTTAGAAACTCTTGTAAGATGTTTGTGTCATGAGCGGAATCTATGATAGTTCACAATTTGCAGTCATCCATGAACTTGGTGAACCAAAGGCCCTTGACATTAGTATATGCCAAATAACAGCGACCTCATCACAAAGCCCTGAGGTACCCCAATGGCAACTGCTCTTAGTGTTGGTGGTAACATAAATTCTGACTTCTTGGGTCCTGTGAGCCGGCTGGCAATCCAGCAAGTTATGTAGGGGTTTATGTCCAGTTTGGTGAGTTTGTCAACTATACTCAAGTGGGTGTATTGTATTGAAAGCCTCAGCCAGGTCCAGGAAGGTAGTATGCACTGTTTTCCCCTCATCTATTGCCTTGGTGACCTTCTCAATGAAGTACAACATGTTTAGTAGGCATGATCGTCCCTTGACAAATCCAAACTGTGTTAGTTCCAGTGTCTGAAGGTTGCTGATCATTTCCATGATAATTTGTTCAATGGCTTTGCATATTAGACTAGTCAGACTAATAGATCTCTAGTCTCTTCGATCAGTTGACAGTCCACCCTTGCGAAGCTGGATAACCGTTGCTGTCCTCCATTCTCATGGTACAAAGCCTCTTTTTAGGCTATAATTAAAAATTGACTCAAGTAATTATGATAGGTCATGTTTCCAGTTATTTAGGAGGCATCCCAGGATATTACTGAGACTGTATTTTTGGGCTTAGCGAGTGCCACCAGGACTTGCTCCCTGTTAACAGGTGTGTGTGGGGGGTTATGCTAGTAGTTATTGCATGGAGGAAGGCAGGGGGGAGTGGGAAGTGAAGTTTGTACTGGATTTGTCAGCCAGCAAATTCACTATGTCATTCTGCTCAGTGAAGGTGGCATCACAGACCACCAGTTTGGCATACTAATGTGTGCTGCTTTTGAAGATTTGGGCATAGCTGTAGAAGGCCTTGTGGTCGTCTTTAGCTTGTGAGAATATCTTAATTGGTCTTCTTGGATATGATCAGTCCTTTTAGTTCCCTGTTTAGTTTAATTAGAGAGCTTCTATTATTACAGGAGTTGCTCTTCCTGATTTTATCCATGACCTTTTTCCTTTTATTATATAGTTTGTTTCTGTCTTACTTTGACTAAATACATCAGGCTGTATACAGCTATTTCTTTTTGCCTTCTTCCTGTCTCTCCGAAATCTTCATCACCAAGTCATCCTCTGCTTTCCTACATGTGCAAGAACCACTGTAGTCTATTCTCTTTGACCTTCTTTGCAATTGGAGCTACTTTGGCTTCTGTTCTGAACATCATTTCTTCATCTCATATCTTCATCTGTTCCACAGTATGCATCCTACCACCCATACGAGGCACTTCATCTCCATCACCTCTAATTCTTCTCTGCCTTCACTGCCCAGGTTTCTATGTCATGCAGAAGTACTGGTCATACGATCACAGGAGGTTACTAGGCTAATGACCATAGAGCTTTCTTAAGCCTAGCTATTCATGCCTCATTTTCCCAATTATCAAGGCAGCACATGGACTAGAATGCCTTTGGTATATGCCTACGACTTAAGGCATCTAAAAACTGCCACTGTCCATGAGGGCCATAACTGATAAGCCAGGGGTGAATTTTCAGTTTCCTATCCATTGGTCCAAATTGTGTTTGAATAGGCTTAGGAAAGAGCTCTGTTTCAGAGAAAGGGTAATATCTGATACACATACCTGTCCATCCAACATATTTTATTTATGTCACCGATTAGGTTTAGATCCCTAGTTCAGGTAATTCTAGTGCTGTTTGTTTTGTGAATGTGTATCAGAGCCTTCAGAGCTGGATTGATTAGGTTAGGCACATATCACCCCTTAGTAGTCTGTAGGAGACCAAGTACAGAGACAGAGTTTTGAGGCAATCCACATAGGTCATGTTATTTACTCCCTGTATTCTTTAAGTGAGGATCCACTGTAGCTGCCCTATCTGTTGCAAATGCCTGATCAGGTACAAGCTAAAGGGTGCACTGCACTTGATTATTGATCTAATGAGGGCTGGGTATAGTGGGACTATAATCTCCTATGATATGGATGTCATGCCCTTACTTATAAGTTGTGCCACATAGAATGATTTTCTCACTACCATGGACATGTGGTGATCAAAGTTCAGGTTACTGTCAACCTGAGTTCCCAGTCCCATACCACTGGGTTTACTCTTAGGGGATTTTTATCAATCTTGTAATTTGCAGGGGTGGCAGTCTTCCCAAAGGGTATAAATATGTATTTTTTGCATTGAGTTTTATGCCATGGTTCTGGCACCAGTTACTTGTCTGTGTCAGACCCTCTTGCAGGATATTTATATCTTTGGGAGATTCAGTGATTGCATCAAGCTTGAAGTCATCAGCAAATTTGGTCAGCCAAAACCCCTCTTTATTTGCCTTGACCTCAGAGAAGGATATTCCAAACAGTATGGGTCACAGTACTGAGCCCTGTGGAATACCACTAGTAACAGGCCTCTTGGTGGAGCTGGATTCCCCTACCCTAACTTTATGTGTCCTGTCTGTAAGCCATTTGGTTATCCATCAGGTGAAATACAGATTTATGCCTAAATTTGTGAGCTTAACTATAAAACAGAGTGAGGTATTGTGTTAAATGCCCTTGTCTGGCCAGGGTAGGCAGCAAGCACCATTTTGCCCTTTACCTTCTCAAAGAAGTCCAGCAAGTTTAGCAGGCATGTCCTGCTCTTGACGAAATTGAATTGAGATGGGTACAGTGTTTGAAAACTTCCTTTATGTACCAAAGATACCCCTTCCACCATGAAACCTAGAGACAATACCTAGAAACAATGGTCTAAGTCTACATATCCGTCTCGCCTCCTTAAATATAAAGAACTCAGAAACATCACTAAAAAACTTATTATTCAGGACAAAACAAAATTCTGTCAAGAAGCCCAATACACCCAGTTTTCTAATCCAAAAAAAGTCTGTCACACTATGAACAGTATACTCCATCCTGGTAAACCCTCTACCCCCAACCCCTTCTCTGATAAAAGCCAGCTTGAAACTGCCACTTTTCAAAATAACTACAATCAAAAACTACCATTAACCCCTAAAACCACCCAGTCCCAATCAGCCTTCTCCCAGAAACCTGTTTCCACTGACTATATCAAATCCCTTCTTCTAAAACTGAAACCTTGCTCCCCCTCTTTTGATAACCTACCCCCACAGTTTCTTAAACTTGCTGCCGACTACATAGCATATCCTATTTCAATTCTTATTAAACGTTCTATCAAAGAATCCTCAGTCCTTGAGATCTGGAAATCATTCTATATTATTCCACTTCACAAAGGAGGTAACTCCATCAAACCTACCATTTACCTATCAATAGCCATCCTTTATCCTCTCTCAAAAATTCTCGCAGAATGCATTCATATGCAACTTATGTCCTATTTACTTCATGAAAACTGCCTTACCCCCCTCTCAGCATGGATTTAGACCTCACCACAGCACACCCACAACCCTGTTATCTTTTACTCAGACTGTAGGAGAAGCAAGGGACAACAATAAACTCATATCGTGTGTGTTCCTTGACATCTTTAAAGCTTTCAACAATGTCTCCCACACTAAGCTCCTCTCTAAACTATCCAAACTTAACCTCTCCACCTCCACTATTCTCTAGGTCTCCAGCTATCTCAACAACCGATATTAGTCTGTTAAATGGCAGACTTCCTACTCACCCTTCTTACCTATCCAAACTGGTGTCCTCCAAGGATCCATCCTTGGCCCCCTTCTCTTTAATATTTTCACTAACAATTTTTGCTCTGTCTGTAACTCATCTTCACTAATCCAATATGCGGATGATTCTACCCTTATCACCATCTCTGACAACCCCACTGACCTACACTCTCTCACACAGACTTCCTTTAATATCGTCGAACACTGGCTAACTAACAACCAACTAATCCTTAACCCAAAGAAAACCAAACTCCTCTTTTTCCTCCTAAAATCTTTATCCCATCTTAAAACGTCTTTCAGACTCTTTTCTCTTGACAAGACCAATATCTATGCAGACTCCACTACAAAACTTCCAGGTATCACTATTGACAACCAACTGAAATTTGACCATCACATCCTACAGTCCATGAAAACGACCAATCAAAAACTAGGTTTGCTGTATAGACACAAAAAATTCTTAACTAACACCACTAGGACCTCACTTGCACAAGCCTATCTTCTCCCCTGCCTACTCTATGCTTCCCCTATATTCACACACATCCAATCAAATCTCCTAATCAGACCAGAACAAACCTACAACCAGATAGCCAGATCTGCCTGTAATCTCCCCTACAAATCATATCACTGCCTCACACTAAAAAAACTTCAATGGCTCGAGTTTCCACAACTACTCCAACTTTCACAGCTACAAATTGCACATTCTCTTTTCTACAAACCTGAAAACTGTCTCTCCCTGTCCACCCTCCTATCCCTCTAAAAACCTGCACAATCTCTCCGTAGCACTGACCAAGCACTACTGAACACCTACAAGTCCAACAAAACTATTGGCAGGTTACTTTATAAATGCTCCATATGTCACAAACTCCCAGCTCGCATACAACATATCCAATCTTCACTCCTATTCAAAAAAGAACTGAAAAAATACCTTGCCAACTCTCCCTCCTGCAAATGCCAATACCCCACCTAATCTGCCACTACCACACTAGAACTATTCCCTTCATACATTATATATACTTACAGTTCTGTGACTCTATAGCTACACCACTGAGCACTCTTAAAAACTAAACTTTCCAACTTTGCCCCCTATTTTACTTCTTATTTCCATGGCCACCCCAACTCTTTCCTTCTCATTTCCTTCTCTCCACTCTATCTTTACCACCTCTCCTTCCACTCCCCCATTATAACTAACACAACTGCCATTCTTTGCTATTCTGTCTCTTCAATTATTCCTCAATCTTCTCTACACACCACTTACTATTCTATTTTGTTCCACCAACTCTACTTCTATCATTTTGTTGTGACTTTTAATGATTTCTACAAGCCATTAATATTGTTACTCACGTCTCTTTATCTTGCCCTTTTTAATGTTCCTAAACTTGCAATGTAACCATCATTTTTTCTATCATGTGTTTGTGGAGCTTTGTCGATACTTTTAATGATTATCTATAAAACATTAATGTTGTTACTCACATGTCTATTTATCTTGCTCTTTTTATGTTTTCAAACTTGCAATGTAACTTGGTTGGTTTTATGATATACGTATATTATTTTTTGACATCATCTTTTTTATCATGTGTTTGTGGAGCTTTTCTCCTTGGGTCTCCACTGAAAATGGGCCCCCAGCCCAGTGGACTAACCCGGTTAACAAAGGACAAATAAATAAATAAATAAATGTATGTTCATCAGGTGCACAATAATTCTTTCTATGACCTTGCATACAAGACTAGTCAAACTTATAGGTCTGCAGTTTCCTGGGTCTGTTGATCATCTGTTTTTATGTAGAGGGATGACCAGTGTAGTCCTACATTCCCTACTGATGAAGTCTGGTTGGAGGCTGTAGTTGAATAGAGTCTAGTGAGCCTGACAGTTCATGTTTCGAGTTATTTAGGAGGCATCCTGGGATATTATCAGGACCCATTGATGCGGGTTTATATCAGAACGAAAGCTGAGAATACTGAAGCTCAAAACTCTGAACTTGCAACCTCGAAACCGGAAAATATCAAACGTGAAAAAAAAAGCCAACTAAACACCGAAAACACAAAAAACACTCTATGCAGGCCCTGCACCCCCCACATTACTTAAATATACCAACTTCGAGATCGCACTACAGTGCAGTAAAGGGAAATCTTCCCTTCCCGCACTCTATGGCGATCTCCGCTTTACTTTTCAATGTTTTCCATTTTCGAGGTTGCAAGTTCGAAGTTTTTTGCTATGAACTTGTCAGCTTTTGATTTTGTGATATACACTCCATTGATGCAGTGTTTTGGCTCCGGAGAGTGAAATTAGGACCTGTTCCTTAGTGATAGTTAGGAGAGAAATGGTAAAGGGTATTTCCTGGGGAGACTGGGGTTGATAGCGGTGAAACTGGAGCTAAACTTATGGGCTAGCAAATGTGTTATATCCCCTGGTTCAGAATAGGAAGTTCCATTTACTGTTAGTTAAGCACAGTGTTGGGTGTTGTCTTTAAGGTTGCATACATAACTGAAAAAATGGACAGGATTTCTTTCTTTTGTTGTACAACTTACTTATACTTGGGATCCAATAAGGGGAACTTGTTTTTTGGAGTTTGCATTAACTTTATTTCAGTTTGGTATTGCTGTTTCTTTGCTTTTATTTACATGCTTGTACAGGGTTTCTATAAACACTTCTGAATAGGCCACCATGTTCTCTACGTTTGAGGGGCTTGGAATTTAGCTATGCCATCACTTAATATTAGGAAGTTAACCTTCCAAAAGTTCTTGAAGGTTTTGAGGTTTGCTGGGAGCTTAGTCTTTACATTTATTTCAAGGGTGTCTGCTTTGTGATCTGATCTGACCAGTATGGACATAAAACAAGTTTGAGGGGCTTGGAATTTAGCTGTGCCATCACTTAATATTAAGTAGTCATCCTTGAAAATGTTCTTGATGGTTTTGGGGTTTCTGGGAGTTTAGCCTTTACATTTATTTCAAGGGTGACTGCTTTGTGATCTGATCTGACCAGTAAGGACATAAAACAAGGTGGGAGCAACATCCCCTCATATTTGTGAGCACAAATCCAAGATATTTGCACCCCTTGTAGGTGTGCAGACTAGCTGTTTCAGGGTATAAGCATTGACAATTCCAGGAATCTTAACCTGCATGTTTTTGGTTGTGTATGTATCCCACTTTATGATGAGATAGTTGTAACTGGCCATGAATAAGGGGTTGGGCTGAACTGTGAGTGACTCAAGTACATTCACATATGTGGTATGGCTATCTATGGTCATAGAATGGGAACTATAACTAGTAACAATACGGTATTGGACTTTACCCAAGGTTAGTTGGACATGGAGTAGCTCAAGCATGTCATATTGTCTGACCAATACTGGTGTGCTTACTTTTTGTGTAGATTGATTCACCTCCACCTCTTGTCTCTTCTTATATGGTAGGTAGTCTAAATGTGCAGAAGGCATTATAGCCTTGTACTGCCAGGGTGCCTTCCGCAGCAGTAAACTATGTCTCAGTAAATGCACAGATATCAACACTCTCCAGGGTGTGGAGAACTTCCAGGGAATGGAGCTTCCTGTTGAAACTCCTAGCACTGAACAGTAGCACCTTTAGCTTATCTTGCGCAGAATTTACAATGTCAGAAGGTTTATAAGATTGGCATTGCCTAAAAAAAAAGGCACAGCAGGGGGGTTTGGCCAATATCCAAAAGCCTAATGGGGACAGGGTCAGACCACCCCTGGCTAAGCAGCATATTCTGTAAATCATGTCATCCCAAGCTGACAAATGTTGATCCCCCTTTGAATGACACCAGTAGCTAAGCCAGTTGTTAAAATCAATAATTTGTGTTTATACTATGGTATCATCCTTGGAAAAGGTAGACTGCTGGTCAGTGTCAGGCTTATACCTGCCTGGGACACACAATCTGAAAGTTCTATCATGTCTTTCTTCATATAATACATGGCAGTATGTCTCAGGTCTTTAACACCCACATGGACTATGATACAGTCATACTGGTACTTGCTATTCCATGTCCTGAGTACATGTGTGATCTGGTGGATCCTTGCCCCTGATAGGCAACTAAAAGTGACTGTTTCCTTGCTCAGCCTGGTTGGGGGGGGGCATCAATGTGTCTCACAATAGAGTCTCCAATGACCAATATCTTGGGCTATGTGGCAGTCTGCATTAAGGGCTTAGAAGTTGAGGAATTGTGAGATGCAGATTTATGTGTCCTGGGGAGTGCTGCCTTTGTAGAGTGTTTGGGAGGTTGCAGAAGGAAGTGCATGGGAGGCCTTTGAGGTTTGGTAGATTGCAGTTAACAGCCTTGACATATGTGAGTTTACGTGTCTGATCCGTAGTAGGTATAGTGTGTGTGTGTTACTGGCAACCTTTTTGGAGATATCAGTGTCTGTATGCGAGAGCTTTGCCTCCAATAATTACACCTCTCACACACTGTTAGTCTGCTTAAGAATAAGGTGGTTGTCAGTAAATATGACACGATTGCAATATTGTTTCAGGATGCCCATTTCCACCAAGCTGGCTACAGAGAGAGTAGGAAAGTGCACATCCATGGCTATGGATTCTCTTTTTTGTGATCTATGACAATGGTGCAATCAGAGTTTGGAGTTATTTGGCCGGAAGGAGAGGTCTAGAATAGACATAAAACACTGCTGGGATAATGCTTCTCAGAGGGCAAACTAGGTGCTCTGCACTCAGCTAGGTACTTGACAAAATAGAAATATGGAAAATTACAACTCTATGTGCCTGCTTCTATACAGGGCACTATAAACCACTGTTGCACAGCTCAGCACAGGTTTTGGGAGATGGGTAGAGAGTAATTCAATCAGTTAACAGTAAAAATGTAGCAAAGGTGTATATATGACGCTCAGATCCTGCTGCAATTCACAATTCTCTTACTATTGTGAGTTATACTACAAGACTTAGGGCCCCGACCAAGTAAAATGCAAACAGAAAAACATGCAGTAGAAATTAAATAAATGAAGCTAAGATCCTGTAGCAACTCATAATTCTCCCACTACTGTGAGGGATACTACAAGACTAGTGTCCCGGACCAAGTTAAAAATGACTTTTGGATAAGACAAGGAAAATTCAGAAAAGAACAATACACATTTTAGATTAACACACTGAATACTGCAGTATGCAGTAGCTGAAATAAAATTATATGAAACAGAAGCTAACTCGAGTTTAAGAGTCTAATAGGAGTGCCTTATCAGTTTGAGCTATCGGTGTCCAGTAGAAATAACATTGGGAGGGGCTTGCAAAGTCTAATTTACGATAGCGACAGCCAGCTGAAAAGGCATCAAGATTAAAAGAACAACAAGAATTGGGCAGGTGGGTGGGAAAAAATTGAAAAGTCAATGCAGTCAAAAAAGTAGTTATGTGCTCACCATAACGTTCCATGTGAGTTGTTCATCTCGCCTTCATTCTTTACTGAAGGGTTTGGAGCCGATCCTCGGCTTCAACTCGGCCAACTGCAAAAGCTCGAGGTCTTCAACCAGCTCGAGGCTAGCTCCCTATCCCATGATGCACCCTGATCTTCTCTCAGATCTTGTTTGCTGTGTGACTACTTAGTAGTATAAACATGCCACTCAGAGAGTTGGATAAGAGATAAAGCACTCTATATGGACCTCAAGTAGATTGGTTAGGGTTGGAGGGTGGGACGTAAGAATGAAGGCGAGATCAACAACTCACATGGAACATTATGGTGAGTACATAATTTCTTTATGCAAAGTTGTTCTATCTCGCCGTACATTCTTTACTGATGGGTAGCGTCCCAAGCACCATCTTCTCGGGTGGCTCATGGAAGTGTATTCCTCCGAACTGTGGAACCAAAGGAGGCCCTGTCCCTGGAGGCCTTGTCTACTTTGTAATGAGTGATAAAGGTATGAGGTGTTGACCAGGTAGCTGCTGCACAAATAGAGTCTAATGGTAACTTCGCAGAAAAGGCTAAGGAGGTTGAAATAGCTCTAGTAGAGTGAGCCTTTACTTTTTGTTGCAAGGGGGCATTTTATGAATTATAACTGAAGGAAATGCAATCTGATAGCCACCTTGACAAGGTTACTTTTGTCACTGAGGCACCCTTCTTTGATTTTGAAAAGGAAATGAATAGTTGATCCATTGACCTGAATTGTTTCATTCTGTCTAGATAAAATCGTAGTTGTCTATGAACATCAAGTTTGTGCAGGCATGGGTTCCATCCTATTTGTGTATTGGGGAAAGAAAATTGGCAACTCAATAGAATGGCTAAGATTTGCCGCTGAACAAACATTTGGTAAAAAGGATGGATTAGTTCTAAGCAAAACTCTGTCATTATGGAAAATCAGATAAGGAAGTTTGATGGTTAGGGCTTGCAGCTCAGAAATCCGCCAATCAGAAGTAATGGCTATCAGAAAAATACGTCTTCCATGAAAGGAATTTCAAAGAACAGGAAGAGGCTCGTTTAAAAGTGGGTAGTATGATTCTGGATAGAACAAAATTTAGATTCCGTGGCATGACTAGAGCTCTGATTGGTGGCCTCAAATGAATGGCACCTTTAAGAAAGGCTTTAGCAAGTTGATGTGACATAACATTAGAGCCTTGGAAACCAAAATGAAAATTTGATATCGCTGCTAATTGAACTCTGATGGTAGCTGCAGTCGCTCCTTCATTGAAAAGTTTAGTTAGGAATTCCAATACAGATGGGATTGGAGCTAAGTTAGGATCAACATCATTCTGAGAGGCCCATAAAGAAAATCTCTTCCATTTGCTAAGATATAACTTTCTGGTAGATGACTTAGATGATTTATGAGAGGATGTTATAATATGTTGGGCCTCAGTTCAAAGGTTGTAAATCCTGGCTATTGTGGGAACTGGAGCAGCCAAGCTGTCAGTTTGAGGGAATGAAGTGAAGGATGAAGAGCCCTCGATGAATGGATCAACAGATCCGGAACTGGGTTCAGGATTCATGGTTCTTCCAAAAGATGAGGCTGGAGGAAGGGAAACCAAATTTACCGAGGCCATTAAGGGGCTATTAGTATCATGGTCCTTCCCAGTAGTTTTGCTTTCTGTAATACCTTGGGAATCAGAAGGAAGGGGGGAAATGCATAAAGGAGACCCAGGGGCCACTTGTGCACCAATGCATCCCTTGGGGCTTCCCCCAGCTGGGGAATGAGGGCAAAGTAGCTGCGGCATTTCGTGTTTGTTGGGGTTGCAAAAAGATTGCAGCAAGGCTGGCCCCACCTGCGGAAAATCCTTTCCGCTACTTGTTGCTTTAGGGACCACTCGTGAGGCAGTAAGATTGCCCTGCTCAGCTTGTTTGCTATCACACTGGATTTCCCCAGGATGTGCATTGCTAACAGAAAGCACTGGTAGGAGATTTCCCACTGCCATACTCTCATGGCCTCCCAACACAGGGGGAAGATTTGGTTCCTCCTTGTTTGCTGATGTACCAGACCACTGACATGTTGTCCGTCTGAATTGCAACTGTTCCCAGAGGTAGACAGTCTTGAAAGGACTGCAAGGCTAGAAGTACCGCTCTCATCTCCAGGCCATTTATATGCAGATGAGCCTTGTGTTTCTTCCACGTGCCTTGGGCTGTTCTTCCCTGAAAATGCCCACCCCCCCACCCAATAAAGGAAGCGTCCGTGGTCACCGTGGCTATGGGATTGGTTAGAACGAATGGACATCCCTGAGATACATGTTGAGATGTCAGCCACCATTGAAGGTCCTTCTTGCACGCATTCGTTATGACAATTTGATGTGACATTGGAAGTTCCTGAAAGGACCATTGAGAGAATAGGAGCCATTGAAGAATTCGCATATGCATTCGTGTGAGGGGAATAGCAATGATTGCTGCTGCTATCAATCCTAGCAATTGGAGTACCATTGAGACTGGGGCTTTTTTTCTCAGAAGCAGATCTGATACTTGTTCTCGTAAAAGAGAAATTCTTTCTGGAGGCAGACTTAGTGTCATAGAAACTGTGTTTAGTTTTGCTCCTATGAAGATGGTCTGTTGCAATGGCGATAAGGCAGATTTTTCTGAGTTGATGGTAATCCCCGGTTGATTGCATAGGTGTAAGGTTGTGTCCCTCGCAAGAATGAGTTGATGCTTGGTGGTGGCAGTGAAAAGCCAGTCATCTAGATATGGAAACACCTGGAATCCCAACCATCTCAGGTGAGAGGTGACTACTGCCATACATTTGATGAACACTCTGGGGGCTGTAGTGAGACCAAAGGTAGAGCGCGAAACTGATAATGGCTGGCTTCCAGCCAGAAGCATAGATGATCCCTGGATGGTCTGAACATTTTTATGTGGTAGTACGCATCCTGAAGATCTATAGAGCACATCCAATTGTCTTTCCCCAGAAAGGGAAGTGTTGACTGAAACGTGACCATCCAGAACTTCATCTTTTTCGTGGACTTGTTTAGTCTGCTTAGGTCCAGAATACGTCTCCAGTCCCCTGTTTTCTTTGGAACTAAAAAGAACCTTGAGTTAAGTTCCGGATCCTTTTTGGTCTGCTGGGACTGGCTGGATGACTCTTCTGTCCAGCAACCTTTGGACCTCTAAGGCTGCTAGGTCCCTGTGACTTGGTGGAACGTCGGAGATTCTCTTTATTAGAGGGGGTGGGGTGGCAAAGGGAATACAGTATCCTCTGGATATTATGCTTTGTACCCAGCTGTCTTTTATTTTTATACAGGCATCTAGGTACAAAGATAGGCGTCCCCCGACTGTATCCAGAGATGGACAGTCGGGCCTCCTCTCAGGAGCGCTGATAGGGCTTGCCAAGGAACTGCTCTCTGTCACCCTGGTTCTGCGGACCCCCTCTGCCGCATGAATGGCATCTTCCATTATTACCCCCTCCTCTGCCTCTAGAGGGGGGTGTCACCACGAGTGTTTTGGAAAGATCCTTGAGACTTCCGGAACCATATCTTTCCACCTCCCTTCCCTCTGGGGTAAGGTCTGTTTGGGGTAGAAAAATGTACACCGACGACAGACAAGGTCTTTCCATCTTTCTCACTCCTGGTAAGAGTTTCCTCAACCTTAGGTCCGAAAAGGGACGAACCGTCAAAGGGGGTGTTAATAAAGGAAGGCTTAAAGGGTTCCACAAAGGAACATAAGTGCATCCAGGAATGTCTCCTCAGAGCGATTCCTGTACACGCTGCCCTGATCATACCATTAGCTGCATGAGAAAACAGACGCATTAAAGAGTTCACTATCGAATTAAGAGTGGAGAGCTAGGAAGTTATTTTGTCCAAAACTCCGCAGCTACTGAACCCTGTAGGGTATCTCCTAGCTCATACAAGAGATCCCATTGCAATCTGGTAAAATGTGTGAGGCAGTTCAGCAGTCGAAGGACAAAGGCCACTGAACTGAACATACACTTCCAGTATATGTCCATAATCCTAGATTCTCTATAGGAGGATGAACAGAAGAAGTCTCTGATAATTCACTCTTGGTGGCTGCCACCACCACCATAGCATCAACCAGTACTCCTTTGGTAAGGTAAAGTCTGTCTTGTGGGCTGGTAATAAATTTGTTAGGCATCCTAGAGACAGAGTCTGTGGTGTCTGGGGACTCCCACTCCCTTTGAATGAGTAATTCCAGCAACTCATCAAAGGGTGGAGACACCCAAGAGGTGGAGGGTTGAGATCCAAAAACTTTCAGAAGAACTGACTCATCATCAGAAGGGTTAAGGGATTTCCAGCCACCCCTCTGTTTAAGAATCTCTAAGATATCTGCAAAAGAGTTATCTTCTGTGGGGGACCGTGGGGGCCCTTCTGACTCATCTACGTCAGTATCCAAAGTGACTGACTCCTGTGGGGAGTCCAAATGCTTCCTCTTGCAGAGTCTCTTCCTAGGCACTTCTTTAGTGGGGGCCTCTGGAAAGGTCTTGGAAGAACATGGCTCATCCAATGGAGCTTCCTGAGGCTCAGGATCTCTACACTTCAAAGCAGCATGTGAAGAAGAGGCAGACACCAGTGCTTTCAGGGAGGGAGCTGCTCAAACTGATGGAGTGGTTGTTGGGGTGGACAAAGTCCTCCTCATAGCTTCGAAGGCCCCTTAGTCCCAACGAGAAGAATCCCTCAGATCCAAAGATCCAATAGAAATTGTCTGTGCCAGTACAGAGGGCTCCGAGCCAGAGGTCGGGAATGACCAAACCCAAGCCAAGACCCCGAGAGGTAAAGTCGGCATCGACAAGTCAGTCCGGCTATCCTCCCTGGACCTGACTGGTGAGTGTCGGGCCTGGGATTCCTCTGCTGTAGGAGCTTCTTCACCACACCGTCCACATCCAGATCAGACAGTCTACTTGAGGCCCGTGAGGAATGTGACAAGGCCATAGATTGTAGTATAGGAGACTTTAAGGTTGGAGATACTGGCTCCAAGGTTGGGGACGAGCTCCAAACCATAACGGCAGTCAGTTCCGAAGACTGTGGAACCAATGTTGATGCTTTACTGGAAGCTGACTGATGTAGATGGGGATTTTGATGGCGCCGTCTTCTTTGAATGTTTGTCTGGCTTATCCAAGGATTCCTGAAAAGATGATTTAAGTAGACCTTTATCCATCAACTTTCTCTTCCTCTCATGCAACACTCTTGAACTGAAGGAGTTGCATATACAGCAGCTTTCTTGGAGGTGAACCTCACCCAAGCAGTACATGCATTCAATATGTCCATCTGTTATGGACATCTAAGGCACTTCTTAAAGCCAGACTTGGCTTTCTCTTTCTAATGGTGTGCCATCTTCCACAAGTAATTCACACAACAACAACTATTTAAGCCTTGTAAGAAGGGTTTAAACTAATGAAAAAACACAGAAATTATGTATATGCCCTGTGTAAACAATAAGGGCTGAAACTGCACTCTAACACACCACACTAACACTAATAAGAAATAGAAACCTAATAGCCTAAAAAAACGGCCACTACTTTAGTAAATTGTAAGAAATTGTAAGTATAAGCCTTGTAAAAAAGAAAGGGCTAAACACACACTCTAATAGAGAAGAACCTCTATGCCCTATGAAAAACTATGGGTTAACACTATTAAACACACTATTTATGCTATAATATCTATCTATATAGAGCTCCACTGGCTTGAACTACCCAACCTCCTAGCCTACAATCAGCTCTGCCTCTGTCATTCGATCTATTACCTCTCCAATAAGTGTCCTGTGCTCACAAACCTAGTAGAACATCACTCAGCCAAAAGGCTTCTTAGATCATCAAGCAAACTACTACTAGAAGTCACCAACAGCTATAATTGCTTTGAAGATGCACTATATAGTAGTTCAGTGGCTAAAAAATGGAACTCTGTCCCCACTAACATTGAAAACACATCATCCAAAGCCTCCTTTAAAGACCTCATCAGGCAGCATCTCAAGCAAAGTTGTTGGCAGTGCCATGATTGCTTTCTAGGCTAATGAAAGTGGATAAGGTGCACATACTAAACCTAGAGTACTTGATAATAGTTTTCAATCTTACTCACAAACACTGGCTAATCTACAATGTATGTACTGTACCTGTGTACTATGTATATATTCTACCTATGTTCCAAATTTCAACTGTACACCACAAATCTATTAATTACCTTTATTTTTAAATTAATATTTTGTTGTTTGTTCTCTCCACTGTAACTGTTGATGTGCTGCATACCACTGTAAAAACATGATATGGATCATGTCTAAATAACTAAATGTATATGTAATTTTTCTATGCGGAGCTTTTCTCCCCAGGCCTCTGCTGAAAAAGGGCCTTTTCAGCTCAGTCAGACACCCCCGGTTAACAAATGTAAATAAAATAAAAAAATAAAATCTATATGCTCTACTAAAGCGCTAACACACACTTTAAGCTAAGAAAAAGAAGAATTAAAGGGCCTAAAAGAAAAACGCGGCCACTAATTCCTCTTAAACACACTAAGAGAGATAGGGAGAATAGAAGGCCTAACCACAAAAAATGGCCTTAAAGACTAAATTATCTAATCCAATATAACTATAAGCACAAGCCTACACACTCTAACTACTGTTAATGCTAATTTACTAAATTTTGCCAAAAACTAAAGCTATAATATTAAAATAAGAAAAGTTATTCACTGGCCAGAGCTGGTGAACGTCTAATCAAGTTGCAGCGGTAAATGAGATCTGGGGGAAGATCAGGGTGCATCATGGGACAGGGAGTTGGCCTCCAGCTGATTGAAGACCTCAAGCTTTTGCAGTTGGTCGAGTCGGAGCCGAGGATTGGTTCCGAACCCGTCAGTAAAGAATAAATGGTGAGACAGAACAACTTCACATCAGCAGTTTTAAAGTCAAAGTTCTTGTAGCTGAAGAGGAATGTACTACCTTCTATAAATAAACTGTTTCTCAGCTCCTCCCACTAATTAGCTAGATCTAATTCTTATTCAATCAGTGAATAAAATAAATGTTTCCTAATCAACCCCAGCCAACAACTTTAAGAGTTCAAGAAAAAAAAAAAACTTTGCAGTAAAACAAAGTTTAAAATAAATAAAATAAAACAAACTGCACAATAATAATGCAAAAAATCAACAAGATAATGGACATATCCAAACCTTAAATGTAGAAAATCCAAAAATCAATGGATCAAAACACACCACGCTTTTGTACATCTTACTTTTTAGCCTCTTTGCATTCCTCTGTCACACACTAGCCCTGACCCTGTGCCAGATAGTAGCAGCCCACTTGATTCTAGCTTTCACTCCCTCATTCACATTGCTCATCATTTTTCCACATTAGTTATAAAATCATTCAGTTTAGCAAGTTATTTCCAAGAGAATATCTTCAATCTCCAAATAAATCATCCTACTACTGTACATTCCCCATATTGGCCACATCATATAATACAGTGCTACCTTTGGTATGTACAAATGTAAGCATATTTCTCAACTAGAAAGGCCCCAAAAATCTCTAGCCAAGAAAGTTAAAGGCCCTTACACTCAGCAGCCTACTGGATGCTCGCAGGTGGTGACGTGTCTTACATTTTGGGCCATGAGACACGGTCCTATTTGACTTCTTTCTTCACAAAACCAGTGGCATTGTAAACACCCATACTATATCTACCCATGCTGGAAAGAAAGTTCCTAACTTAATGTTTTTCCAGGCTATGGAATAAGTTACCACTACAGGTAAACAAAGCACTATTTTAACTTCCTTTCAGGCTAGTCTTGATGGCTGTGCGGGTAGACATAAATTTACACCCGGGTTGTAATGTACATCCATGCACATTTTGGGAAGGGGGCACTGTTAAGTGGATGAAAAGGGTGACAAAAAAACGTTAAGTGTACGTACTTAAGGAATTTAATTTTGAACAGTAGGATGATAATTAACACATTTGTTTCCTAAGACCATTTATGCAGAGCTTCCCTGTGCTTGGCTTGGACACCTGTGAGTACAAGACCTTCGATTGCTTCTACAACCATGGACCTACAAAGCTGATATAAGTATTTTTTTTTGGACTTGCTCTAACTATCTCAGTGCTATTTAACACTCCTGTGCAGCATTTATTGACATTTACTGATTTGGTTGAATTTATCACTGATTTTCAGCCTGCACTTGTTAAAAAATGTCATCTGTTTGTTACTGTACTGCTCTTAGGGCATTTTATCAGTATTCCAATAGTTCCTAAATTCCTCTGATACTGCAAAAGTTTTTTTCTGAGTTTGCCAAAGTTCTCTTGACTTTGCCAAAATTCTTCTATGTTTTGCAAAGTTTTTCTGTGTTTGTAGAAGTTCTTACATTTGCAAACTTTCTTCTGTATTTGTGAACATTTCTCAGGGTTTGGGAACTTATTTCCATGGATTCCTAGTACTGCAGAAGTTCTGACCTTTATTGTAAAGCAACTGTTACTGCACTTGAGCTCAAAACCAGCTTGTTTTACACTAAGAGAGGTTTTCTGCACTCTGGTGGGAGTAGAGCGCTCATTCAACCTATCCAAGTTGGGAACTGCTGGTGGAAGGCTCACTGTCTATCTGATTCGCCTGAGGGCTTAACTGTGTAAACATTTTCATCCTGCTGGTATTTCTGTATTTGGGAACATTTCTCAGGGTTTGTGAACTTATTTCCGAGGTTTCCTGTTACTGTAGGAGTTCTGCCTTTCATTGTAAAGCATTTGTTACCACACTTGAGCTCAGAACCAGTTCATTTTAAATTAAGACGTTTTTTCTGCACTCTGGTGGGAGCAGAGGGCTTATTCAACCCATATGGGTTGGGAACTGCTGGTGGAAGGCTAACTGTCTGTTTATCTTATTGGCCTGAGGACTTAACTGTGCAAACGTCTTTCGTCCTGCTGGTATAAAACCCTCACATTTGTGCTACCTGTGCCATGTATATAAACAAACTTCCCCAGTTTAAAATCCTCTATAGGAAACTCTCTCCATATCTCTCAAGCTGCTCGAAGAGCTGCCGATTTGCACAGAGGTCAGCACCATTGCAGGCGATCTAATACTGAACACTCCCACTTAGACCTGTAAGTGACTCTCCCCTACTCCATCCCATGCACTAAGGCTATGGTATAATGGACAGGCATTTCATTGTCATCTCTGTTTCTGGCCTGGTGGATATGGGCATCTGAGGCAGTGTAGTAACTGCCTCATGTTCACTGACAAGTATTATTTTTAGAAAAGACAAACACACTGTGAAAGATGTAGATACACAATGTCATTGGAGGCAAGGATCTCGCACACACACATGAAAAATGGAAACTAGGTTACACCCAAAACACTCAGTACCAACACTAAGGCAAAAACACATAGATCTACATTACACCTAAAACACTCAGTACCAACACTAAGGAACAAACACATAGATCCACATATGCGGAGGTCTCACTTGTAATCTACCCAAACCTCCAAGACCTCTTAATAGCATCTTTCAGGGGCCCTGTGCACACTCAAAAAAGACAGCACCTCATTCTTAAAATCATAGTAGCCCTGCTTCCAAGTCCATAAGGCAAGAGACTAGACAACCAAACATTCTAATTATTAGGGATTCCACTGTAAGATGTACTGATATGCCCCTTACCAGGCTAAACAAGGAGTAGATCACAGTGAGCTGTCTGTCTGAGGCCAGGATCTGCCAGATCACACATGCACTGAGGTCTTTAAACCATAAGTACCAGTATGACATGGCCATAGTCCATACCTCACTGGACTATATGAAGAGAAACATGATGGAGGTCTCTGAATATGTGTCCCAGACTGCTATGATCTAGCCTTGAGTAGAATCCTACCTTCACCAATGATGATGCCACAATATCAGCAAAAATGATTAATTTCAACAATTGGCTTAGTTTCTGGTTTCATGACAAGGGGATCAAATATCAGTCAGCCTGGGGAGACATGATCGACAAACCACAATACTTTGCCAGAAATGGTTTGCACTTGTCACCACTTGGCTTCTGTATACTGGCAAAAACTTTATCTATCCCCATAGTGCCTTTTTTAGGCTGTGCCAAATTGTTAAACCCTCAAACACAACAAAAATCACCCAAGACTACCTAAAGGTACTGCTGCTCAATGCTAGAAGTTTAAATAAAAAAAACAAAAAAACTGCAGTCCTTGGAAGTACTCCTCACCTCATCCTGGAGAATGCAGACATATCTACAGTCGTGGAAACATGGTTCAAAACCATTGAAAGCAGCCCGGCTATCAAAGGCTACAATGCCTATCATACATTCTGATCCCCCTCAGCTCAAAATAAAATAAAGTGAAGAGTTGTCTCACTGATCAAAAAGGACAAGTACACTGCTAGAAAGGTCCAGCAACAGGATTTGCTTGAGCTGCTCCATTCCCAACTAACCATAGTAGTGACCCCCTAAAATATCCTTGCTAGCTACAGATCCCCTAACATGAGTCTGGAAAACTACACCTCCTACCTAAACCTACTGGAATCTCTTAGCATTCACCCTAACCATATTTATGGGTGACTTCAACTACCCCTCTATAAACTGGGAGACTTATACAACCTATAATTCAGTTGCTGAGAGGTTTTTAGACTTCATCAATGCAAACACCCTGGAGCAACTAGTTAGCTCCCCGCCTAGAGGTTCAGATATTCTAGACATAGTACACACTAACATCAGGGGATGCTGCTTCCTTTCATGCATTAACTCCTTCCTGGCAATATCTGACCACAAAATGATCTCCTTTAGCATTAAAACTAACTTAGAAACACCATCAAACTCCAAACCTGTTAAGAACTTTGCTAAGTCCAATTACCTCAAATAAGTAACAGCTTATTAAATTTCCAATCCCCTCTGAAACCAGATGACACTGAGGCCTACTCTGAGCAGTACACAAACAGCACTGTACAACCACATTCATAGCTGCATAGAGCAGGCAGTAGCTCTCTGTCTGAGTCAAACCTATGATTACTGGCAAAAATAAATCACCCTGCCGGACCACTAGCATAAATAAGAAGTTATGTCTTACCATAACGATCCATGTGAATTGTTCATCTCGCCTTTGTTCTCACACACGGGTTCGGAGCCGATCCTCGGCTCCGAGTCGGCCGCATCACTAGCTCGCATCTTCGAGAAAGCTCGAGGCACAGTAATATCCCATGATCCTCCGGTGTTAACCCTCAGATCTAGTTTGCTATACCAGAAGAATCCCTCTAGAAACATGTCTAAAAACCCTACTGCCAGGTAGAGGACAAAAGATGCCATTATTGATGTTAATAATATGTCAACCATACCTAGAAAAGGCTGAAAAGGAATCTAATCAAAAAACCGTTCTCCCAGACCGTAGGACGGGGGATGGAGGAATGTAAGAACAAAGGCGAGATGAACAATTCACATGGATCGTTATGGTAAGACATAACTTCTTAATGTGAAATTGTTCAATCTCGCCGTTTGTTCTTACACATGGGTAGCTTCCCTAGCTCCTTTTTTCCCGGGTGGCTCAAGGGAGAACATTCCTGAGTACAGTGGAACCAAACGTCGCCCTGTCCCTGGAGTTCTTGTCTAGCTTGTAGTGGGCGATAAAGGTATGTGGTTTTGCCCAAGTTGCCGCTGCACAAATGGTATCTAAAGGCAGACGAGCGGTATGGGCTGAAGAAGTAGCAATCGCCCTTGTAGAATGAGCTCTGGGTTTGAAAGGAAGTTGCTGTTTGGATTCAGCATATACGAATTTTATGCAATCTGAGAGCCATTTGGATAAGGTAACCTTCGTTACTGCCTGTCCTTTTCTTTGGTCCGCATATGATACAAAAAGTTGATCCGACTTTCTGTATTCTTTTGTTCTATGTAAGTAAAATCTTAGTTGTCTGTGAACGTCTAACTTATGCAATGTGTATTCCAGCTTATTGGAATGATTTTTAAAGAAGGTAGGCAGTTCAATAGATTGGTTGATATTCTGAATCGAACAAATCTTCGGCAGAAAAGATGGACTGGTGCACAAGGTTACTCTATCCGGATGAAAGATCATGTACGGGGGTCTGATAGATAAAGCCTGTAACTCTGAAACCCTTCTGGTTGAAGTGATGGCAACCAGAAAGAGTGTTTTCCACGAAAGCAATTTTAACGAAGTTGTGGTTGCTGGTTCAAAAGGGGGTAACATGAGTTGTGACAACATGAGATTAAGATTCCAAGGTGCTATTGGATTACGAAAAGGAGGACGGAGATGAAAAGTACCTTTCATGAAGGCTTTACAAAGCCTGTGAGACATAAGAGAACCATCCTTACGGCCAGTATGAAAATTGGATATAGCGGCCAGTTGAACTCTTATAGTGGATGTTGATGCCCCTTCTTGAAAAAGAGAGGAAAGGAAATCTAGTATCTGGTGTACTGGGGCCCCGAATGGATCTATACCTTGTTTGGAGGCCCAGTGCACAAAACGGTTCCATTTGCTAATGTACAGTTTTCTTGTACATGGTTTGTGAGAAGATACAATAATTTGTTGTACTGCAGGAGATAGTAACTCCGACCTGGCTAAGATGGGAAGCGGAGCAGCCAAGCTGTCAGTTTGAGGACTTGAGGAGGTGTGAGGAACTCCCGGCAGTGTGTCAACAGATCTGGTTCCGGGTCCAGAATCCATGGTTTCTCCACTTGATGGGATTGAAGGAAGGGAAACCAGATTTGACGAGGCCAGAATGGTGCTATCAGTATTATGGTCCTGTCCAGACATTTGGCTTTCTGCAAAAACCTGGGAATTAGTGGAACAGGAGGAAAAGCATAAAGGAGACCCGGGGGCCAATTGTATACCAGTGCGTCCCTGGGGACACCCCCTGGGGGGGGGTAACAGGGCAAAATAGCTTCTGCATTTGGCATTCAAAGGGGATGCAAACAGGTCGCAGCAAGGCTGGCCCCATCTGCGGAAGATCTCTTCCGCTACTTGACATTTGAGGGACCACTCGTGAGGGAACAGGATGGCTCTGCTCAACCTGTCCGCGATTACATTGGAAATCCCCGGGATGTGCGTTGCTATCAGAAAGCGTCCGGTGGACTTTGCCCATTGCCAAATTCTGAGGGCCTCTCTGCATAAAGGGTAAGATCTGGTTCCCCCTTGCTTGTTTATGTACCAGACTACTGACATGCTGTCTGTCTGAACTGTCACTGTTCCCCGAGGTAAGGACTCGTGAAAGTGTTGCAACGCTAGAAACACTGCCCTCATCTCTAGAACATTGATGTGCAGATTGTACTCCAAATTGGACCATTGACCTTGGACTGTTTGTCCCTGAAAGAATCCCCCCCACCCTATCAGGGAAGCGTCCGTGGTTAGAGTTGCTATCGGACTGGGTAATACAAAGGGTCGTCCTAGTGTTAGCTCTTGACTGTGTATCCACCACAAGAGATCCTTCTTGCAATAATTCGTGATCCAGATTTGGTGAGACAGTGGAAGTTGTAGATACGACCATTGGGCGAATAGCATCCATTGAAGAATCCTCATGTGCATTCTGCCTAAGGGACCTATCAGAAGGGATGCTGACATCAAGCCTAGAACTCTTAATACATGTCGTGCTGAGACTCTGTTGTTCTGAAGCAGGAGCGAAATTTGGTGCCTGAGGTCTGATACCCTTGATGGGGGGAGAGTAACTTGAGCCAGGGAGGTATCTAGCTGTGCTCCTATAAATAAGATAAGCTGTGACGGCGATAAGACAGATTTTCCAAAATTCACCGTTATGCCTAGTGAAGAGCAAAGACTGATGGCATAGTCCCTGGCTTGTAGCAGACGACACTTGGTGGTGGCGGAAAGGAGCCAGTCGTCTAGATAAGGAAACACCCGGAATCCCTTTCGTCTCAAGTGAGACGCTACTACTGCCATGCATTTGGTGAACACCCTGGGGGCTGAGGTGAGACCAAAGGGCAGAGCCTTGAAACTGAAATGACTGGCTCCCAGCCGGAAGCGCAAATGATCTCTGGACGCCCTGGCCATTTTTATATGGTAGTATGCGTCTTTGAGATCTAAAGAGCACATCCAGTCGCCCTTTTGCAGAAAAGGGAGGATTGACTGAAGCGTGACCATCCGGAACTTTTCCTTTTTTACAAAGGTATTTAACTTGCTGAGGTCTAGAATTGGCCTCCAGTCCCCTGTTTTCTTTGGAACTAAAAAGAACCTTGAGTAAGTTCCGGATCCTATTTGGTTCGCTGGGACTGGTTGGATGACTCTGTTTTCGAGCAACCTCTTTATTTCTATGGTTGCTTGATCTCGCAGACTGGGTGGAACATCTGGGAGTTTTTTGGAGTTTGGTGGTATTGTTATGAAGGGGATGTTGTAGCCTCTGGTAACTATGCTTTTTACCCAGTAATCTGATGTAAGATTTAGCCAGGCCTCTGGGTATAAAGCTAAGCGACCCCCGACTGCCTCCAGAGCAGGACAGTCGGGCCTGCACTCAGGAGTGCTGGAAGGGTTTTCCAGAGAACGTCTCTCTGTCACCCTGATTTTGCGGACCCCCTCTGCCGGCTGGGCGGCGTCTTCCATTTCTTCCCCCTCCTCTGCCTCTGGAGGAGGCGTCACTTTGGGTGTGTTGAAAAGATCCCTGAGTCTATCGGAACCACATTTTTCCTCCTCATTGCCCTTTAGGGTAGGGCCTAGATGGAATGGAAAAATGGACCCCTACGGCAGACAGGGTCTTCCCTTCTTGTTCACACCTTGTGAGAGTCTCCTTTACTTTGGGCCCAAACAGGGAGGCACCATCAAAGGGGGCATTGGCAAAAGAAGACTTAAAGGTTTCCGCAAAGGAGCATAAGCGCAACCAGGATTGTCTTCTCAGTGCAATCGCTGAAGCTGCCACTCTACTCGATCCTTCGGCTGCGTATGAAATCAGCCTCATGGACGAGTTGACTATGGAATTTAGGGTGTTAAGTTGCGCTGTCACTTTATTGGCGACAGCAGCATCTGTGTGTCCCTGAAGAGTATCTCCTAACTCTTTAATGAGCTCTCTTTGTAAACGCGTAAAATGCGTAAGGTAGTTGAGCGATCGGATGGAAAAAGTCGCCGAACTAAATATGCGCTTGCCATATCTGTCCATTGTCCTAGAATCCTTATTAGGAGGATGGACAGAGGAAGATGATTCAGACATCTCTTTCTTAGTGGCCGCCACCACCATAGTGTCTATGGGAACTCCTTTAGTAAGGTAGGCTTTATCTTGAGGAGCTGTCAAATATTTGTTTGGTTTACGTGGGACTGGTTCCACTGTATCAGGTGTTTCCCAAGCCCTCCGAGCTACTAGGTCCATAAGATCGTCAAAGGGAGGAGTCACCCAGGAGGTAGAAGGTTGAGTCCCAAATGCCTTCAGTAAAACCGATTCATCCGCAGAAGGGGTAAGGGTTTGCCAGTCCCCTCTTTGCTTCAGGATTTCCAAAATGTCTGCGAAGGAGACATCCTCAGAGGTGGACCTTGGGGACCCTTCTGCTTCATCTAAATCAGTATCAGATGTAAGAGATTCCTGAGGGGAATCTATGTGTCTCCTCTTGCACAGTCGTTTCCTCGGAACATCCTCAGTGGGAGCTTCTGGGGATGCATCTGAGGAACCAGAGTCTCCCTGTGGGGATTTCTGAGGCATTGGGTCTCGACGCTTGGTAGGTACCGAAGGTACAGAAGCAGAACGCGGACCTTTTGGGGAAGGAGATAAAGAAGCCGATGAAGTCAGTGTCTGATTCGACAAGACCTTCCTTATGATGTCAAAGGCACCAGTGCCCCGACCCGAAGAGCCGACCCGATCCGAAGAAGGAAGTCGTTTCTCCGGGATCGGAACCACGGGCTCCGACACCGAGGACGGATCCGAACTAATCTGAGCCGAGGCACCGAGGGGAAGAGTCGGAACTGAAACCTCGGTTCGACTATCCCCCCCGGAACCCAGGAAAGACGTTCGGCTCCGAGACTCTCCGGCTGGTTCCGAAGGAGTCGAGGTCAACGGAGCCGATAGCACTACTGGAGGCTTCGGCACCGAGGGCTCTACAATCATCGGTTCTTCGACTCCTAACACCGATGACTCGACGGGTCTCGGAGGAGGAAGTGTCGAGGGAGTTGGAATGGCTTCGAGTTTCAAAACCAACTGGGACGAAACTTCGAGTAATTTTGATATAGCAGAAAATTGTAAAAAATTGTACTGGCCCGAGCCTCACGAAGTGATCTGCTGCTAGCGGCAAACTAGATCTGAGGGTTAACACCGGAGGATCATGGGATATTACTGTGCCTCGAGCTTTCTCGAAGATGCGAGCTAGTGATGCGGCCGACTCGGAGCCGTGTGTAAGAACAAACGGCGAGATTGAACAATTTCACATCAAGCTATTCAAAAAAAGGAAAAATCTTCACCAAAGCCAAGAAGGGACAGACAAAACAGTGCAAAAAGACACTCACCAGTCTAAACAAACAAATTAGAGAGCTGGCCAAAGCAAACTATGAAGCAAAGATAGCCTCCCAGGTGAAAGATAACCATAAGCCTTTCATTAATTATGTTTGTAACCTCAAGGGAAACACTTAGCAATGTGCCAGGTTAATCAGGAATGAATCACTCAGCCTGAAATTATAGCAAACCTGCTGGCTGGCACATTCAGTTCAAACTACCCACCCCATCACCTCCTGCTACACCCAAAGAAATAGCCGTAACCATTCCCTACCCAATCATTATGAGGGAACATAAATAAAGCCAAAAAACACAGCCTCCATGGGTTCTGGGAACATTCTTAAACAGCTTAAAACAGAATCTATCAGGGTCACTAGAAACCCTCTTTCACCATAGACTCCAGATGGACAATACAGGACTGCAACAGTCATTCCCTCTGCACAAGGGAGACCATCAACCGACCCAGGGAAATAAAGACCATGAGCTTGAGCAATCTTATCTGCAAGGTCATGGAGAGAATTATCAAGGACCTGATCAAAAATGACATAGGACCTCTCCAAACACTGAATCAGACCCAATCTGGCTTTGTAAAAGGGCAGTCTTGCCTACTCAATCTGGTGGACTTCTTTGAGAAAGTCACCAGGGCCATGGGTGAGGGTAAAATGGTACACATCGCTTATCTATACCTGGCCAAAGCTTTCAACGCAATTCCCCCACTCAGGGATCAAAGATAAACTTACTGAGTTAGGTATAAATCCCTACATAGTCAGATAAATAGCCAACTGGCTCACCAACAGAATACATGTTGTCCAGACAGGTGATTCCACTGCCAATAAGAAGTTACTAGTTCTGTCCCACAAGGCTCAGGTTTGGGACCCCTCCTATTTGGTATATACGTCTCTGAAGTGATGGCCAATGTTGGGGGCCTCTGGCTCACCAACTTCACAGATGACTGTAAGCTGGGAGCAGTAATTGAATTCCCAAATGATGTTGGCCTACAAACAGGCTAAAAATGACAAATAACTGGTGTCAAAACCATGGCTGAGACTAAATGCAAAAATATGTGTAATCATACCATTTGGTAAATCAGATATCCCTGCAAATTTTAATATTGGTAGCACATCCCTAAAAGTAGACCCAGTGGTGACGGACATAGGAACATAGATATATAGTAACCTAAACTTTGACCACCAGGTAGATATGGTAGTGAAGAAATCCTTCTGTGTGGCTCACCTTAGAAGTAAAGGCATGGCATCAATATCAAAGGAAGTCAAAGTGCCTTTGTACTCAGCCCTCATCAGGCCCATAATCAAGTACAATGCACTGTTCTGCATATTCCTAACCAGATACTTACACCAATGGCAGTTGCCCCAGAGGTTTCTCACAAAAAAAAATGCAAAGTATAAGACACTTGTCTTATGCAGATCGACTAAACGCCCTATCCCTTTACTCCATCTCATATCGTTTATTGAGAATGAACTTATGCCTGACCTACAAGGCATTCTTTGATCCAGCCCCGATGAAACTGTTACAAATTTGCAAGAAAACTTATACAAGGGTTACGTGTTCCATGGACTTGAACCTTATTTGTGACTCTACCAGAACTTACTGGAGAGACTGATTCATATCCCAAAGGCTACCTTGTCTATGGAATAAAGTTCCCATCTTCATAAAACAAAGCCTGCCCATCACTATCTTCGAAAAGAATTTGGATAAATAGATGGGGAACCATAAATTCAATCCAATCCTGGGGTACTGTCCATGTCCCTTCTGGACAGAGGCAGACTGTAAAATGACTCAGTACTCCAACACGTAAAGACCGTATACCCTGATACTACCCCTTCCCATATCTGGGGAATTAAGATATAATATTGTCATATCCTGGGTATTACTGCCTAGGCTTCTGAAAGTTCTTGGCTAATAATCACCTATGAATCTATGAACCCAAAGTCCTCAACTAAAAACACACGGATAAATGGCATGAGTTACAAAAAATGTAAACTATATCTCTTTGGTAGTCAATGGGATATACATTGGTGTTAGTATTCAATACGTGTCTGTAGATGTTGATTTTATTTTGCAGATCTCTGAAAGATAAACTGTATTTTATTTGCCAAAAATACTAGAGTTGTGGTCAAACAAAAAGTTACATCTCTGTAAGTGTACATAATAGAACCAAGACACCAATGTGGGAATTGTTCACTTGTTCAACGGCTTTCCATTATTAATGGAGCTGCTGTTGCTATTTCTTATAATATTGTCAAATGTATGCAAATTATACATATAACAATCTCTCAGATTTTCAAAACAATATTAATCTACAAAACCATTTGTGTTAGATGGCAAGCATCAGAGGCAGCATTGTGTGCCTTAATGTTTTGTATAAGACAGCACAATTTGTTCAACTGTATGTCACACAGCCTTTATGAAATTAATGGAGTTATGAAAATATGAGTAATAGGCACAACTGTTTACTACAAGTGCATCTGAAAATGTCTTCACATCACCCACTATGTTTTAAAGTCATTTTTCTAACACCCACTACTTGAATTTACCACCCCTAAATGACAGTATCGCACTCTGTTTTTGCATTATTAATATAAGCATGGAAATGTCTAATATTTCATAACTTTGTAAACACCCCTTAATAACCCCTGCTCTGCACATCCCATGCTAATTATTTTGCTGTCATGCTTAGCAAATCGTGTCAATGTGTATATGCCACCTTGCTGCCTTATTTTTATGTATGCACCTTTACCAGGAGAAATGACAAGTATATTGGTTTCAGGATGACAAGGATATCTCCTGTAAAGATGAATATATTCTAACAGGATACACATGAACTCTACTTACCTGGTGCATATACTGCTGTAGGAAGCAACACGTTAAACATGAATATAGCTAGCTAGACATCTTATGATTCTCATGATTTCTTGCATAGTGTTTTTCCTAAGTTCCTAAGAATATAGCTTGCCAAATCTTGATTATTTCAAGTGTGCATTTGTTTGTTTACTGGGGGTCAGGAAGTTGGTGTGCTTTAGTACAGTGTAGTACTTTTTGAATAAGGTGATCCAAACTACTTTTTTGCTTTTTTAATATCTAGAGAGGCTCAAGGAGTTGTCTGTGGTATGAGGGAGGCTCCCTGTGAAATCTGTGACCAAGCTCAAGCTGACCCATTTTCATTTATGTTTAAAGTAATGATTTAGGCAATTAGACAATGCAAAACTGTATGTAGTAGAAAATATAGTATTAAAGGGAATATATAATCGGTCAGTGATTGCAAGCTCTGTGGGTGATTATTATAAAGATTAACAGATACATTTTTAATTCCGGCCAGTCTCTAAAAGACAATTTTGTTATTAAATATCCCTTATTCCATGACTCGTGTGCATTTTCCAGTTAGCATTTGGGTCTGATTCTGATAAATTTTTCATAAGCCCTCTGGAATATGACCTAGCCAATGAATGAAAATGTGTACAATACAGGGAAAAAAATAATCACAGCTTTTCCAAAGTGGCACACAACAGTCTAAGAAGAAAAGCATGGCATGTGCTTTCAGGAATGTGCACGCGTACACACGCACACACACACGCGCACACACACACACACACACACACACACACACACAGTAGCACTTTCATAGGTTCATAGGTTCATACTAGGCTATTTATAAATGCCCTAGGGCATTTATAAGCCTAGCCAGAGTGTGTTTGGCTTTCGCCACCCATTTAAATTAATTTTGAGGTTAATATACTGTGCCTCTGTCTAACAGTGACACAGAAGTGATACCCGGGGTGAACCTACGACCCCCCATCCACTCATCAAGATTCCTCTTGAAGAGAGTCAGTGAGGGACTCTGCCTAACCTGGACTGGGATTTTATTCCAGAGTGAAGGGAGCCTCTGGGTTATGAATCTGTCCCTCCAGCATGTCCTATTTATTTCAGTGCTGAGGTTCAAGTCTCTCGAGCACGTAGCTCGATGGGATTTGGATTTTCTGAGGTGCAGCATGTCCATTAATTCCGGGTTGGACATGGCTTTATACGTTAGGCACAGATCACCTCTGAGCAGGCGGTATGCCACTGAGTAGAGCTGGAGTTTCTTTAACCGGGCAGCATATGGCATCTGTTTCTTTTTTAACATTTATTAAGTCACATTTTCAACAAAGAGACTAGAATTGCTTCCTACTGAAATGCTGACACTCGGAATGATGAGTGCTGAAATGTCGTGGGGGGGGGGGGGTGACAAAAACATGGGAGAAAAGTGCATTTTGAAAATTGATCTCATTTAAGCTTCTGTTTGCAGTGGGGATGACAAAAAACATGGGAGAAGAGCGCATTTTGAAAATTGCTCTTCTCATTTATACTTCTGTTTGCAAGGGGGGACCCCATCCCCAAATTTACATATTCCAACTCAGAGATCACCATACCTTAGAGAAAAGGGAATATTCTGAAATATTCTGAGAAATGGCATTTCGGACTTAGTATATGAAGTCCGATCCTTCAGTTATTCAGTCTTCATATTTTGGGACTCTCTCTAGCAGGTCTTGATATTTCAAATGGTTACCCAGTGGAACACATACATTAATAGAAAAGAAAACAAACCATGGTCATTTTTTTCATCTTTATTTTCATGCAGTATTCATATGTTTTATTTTTAGCAATTATCATTCACTTCAGCATTTCATAAATTGCTCAATTCCTGACTTCCTTTAAACTTCATTCCTCCCTTGAAAAATATTTTGCATGTATTATTTCCAAATGTTCCTTTTCTTTTTATGTAGCTTGTTCCTTCCCTTTTCTAAATATACCACCTCACATTCTGTTATCACCTTTACAATGTTCAGTACTTAAATTATAGTTGGTTTAGATATTCATTTCCATTTTCTAGTATTTGCATTTTGGCAGTAAGTGGTATTAAACACAGTGACACCTTACTAGGTCTAGGCAATTAAGATAACATGCCCATGCTCAACATAATAATTTCTTTACTTAATGATTTGTTCCCCAAGCATTTCTGGCAAAATTCTCTTCTATAAGGAATTTTTCAAATTTGTTAAATTGTTACATCCCAAAAAGCATGTTCCCAATTACTTCTCTCATTCCTACTCTCTAAAGTCTGTTTGAGGTATAACAATAATTATACAAATGCTTCTAAGCAAAATTCCCAAACATTCTGGACTTTTTCCTTACTTGGGAACCATACACATGTCCTCCAAATTTTCCTTTGTGAGTTGCCTTTCAAGTTTTTCTTCCCAATCTTTTCTAACCTTCTCTGACTGATTCTTACCTTTATGACACATTATTTTATAAGGCCTTCTAGTTAACCCCTTTTAAGAGCAGCTTCTATTCTAGACTCAACTAAAAACTCTACCACAGCTGTTCTTTCACTTAGAATACCCTCATCATTTTAATAATAATAAAACCCATTTTGTTAACCGGGTAGATTGACTGGACACACAATTCTTTTTCAGGGGTGACATGGAATCAGTGTCTGATTAAGTGCCTTAATCAAGGACATTCAGTAGGCAGATGAAAGTTACAGGCATCAAACACTGTACCACAGGATCTACAGCTCACACCACTAACCCTCTGCACCAACTGTGCCGTTGCGTTGCCTGCATTCTGCTATCAATCTCTGGTAGAAAAGGTAGTTTCTAAACAGAAGTCCAAACTTCTGCTTTGTCTCATCCCAGTCTATTACCTTTCCCACTCAAGTTATTTGCTCCCTTTACCTTGGTTCTTTTGCAAATTTTCCCCAGTAAATGCCAGCCTCCTCTTGCCAATTTCCACTCACCTCCCAAAACAAGTAAGTAGACTGGCTATTGCAAAGTCCATATATATAGTACATTTATTTTGCCCTGTTCATCATTATTTTATATCAGAAGTTTCTGTGAAGCATCAGTTCCCTTTCTCAGCGAACGATATTATTTAAAACATGAAAGCTTTGCTAAGTGGACAATGGAGTCCATACTTTCAAACTCATGTACATTTGTAATTTATGCTGTAGTATCCATGCTGCCTATAAGTGATGCTATGCACTGTGATTATTAAAATATCTCTTCATGTCTAAAAAGAGAAGTTAGATCAAAACAAACCTATTTGACCTTTCATATTTTTCCATGTCAGTGTATAGGTTTCTATATTCTATCTAATGAAAAAAAAAATTACTGCATGTCTGCAGTTTAATACCTTCTCTTCACAGACTGGTTTACTCTCCCTACCTGGGCAGCTGTCTGCATTACATGACTGCACTTCAGTACTAGGACCTTCACAGAAATCCCCTTGTCTCTCCGGTGGTGGGTTGTCACAGGCTCGGCTACGTGTTTGAATGCCTCCTCCACAAGTCCTGCTGCAGGTGGTCCATGCGCTCCAATCACTCCAGTTTCCGCTTCCTGTCACAGGATTAAAAAAAAAATGAAAGAAATGGTTATCTGAGTCAGTACAGTTATTCTGTCCCTGAAACAAATGACTGTTTCACATGACATTAAAGCAGAGTACTAAAACTCTGTTAAGAAAATCTGCTTTTCAGTTCCATTATATTATTATGCATAATATTTCAGGAACCGATGATTAGATCATATGGAAATGCATGAAACATGGGATATGGCATGCCACACAATGTTTGAAGATAGTAAAGTTCTGAAGGCATGTTTGGAATCTTTCAGTAAAGTGTGCCTCATATATTCATTTTATGCCCCAGAAAAACAGAAATAAGTAAGAGAAAACATTACCCTCTGCAGCCTTCAGCAGAGTGAAAGATTCTGCCATTCAGCAAAGAATGTTATGAGATTTATGGCACTAATTCTGGATATTCACTCAGTACAGGAAAGGGCATACCTTGTGGTTCCCTGCAATTGCCATCCTGTCTGTCAGGTTGTTACAACCACTCCCTACAAACACTGCCTTTGGAAATGTAACTGCATCCATTTCTCAGTCCATTCACTATTATGTGCAAAACCTCTGAAGAGAAAAGCAGTGGGTCCTGAAGAGTTCAAATTTTACACCTTCTTACATATCTAAATCTAAATGCTATGAAATACAAAGGCATCGGGTTATACAGTCTACTAGAGAAAGTTATTCTGGTTGCAATATGTTGGTTTCTAAAAGACTAAATTGTGTGCAACAAGAGGGGGAACAGATTCAGAGATATCAGTACTGCTTTGAAGTACAGAAGGCATGATAGTCACAGCACAAACAGACATGCAGTTGACAGGTGAAATCAGAAGTATGTCAGTCAGTGCTCAGTGTGAACTACAGTGCAGTGAACTGCACCCCTAGCAGTAGAAGCACCACTGTGGTGTTCATTTCAGTGGCACACTGAGTGCCAGTGCTGTAAGACATGATGTTTAGGGTGGGTTAATGGGGGGTGGGCACTGCATAGTGGTACTGCCCACTATATGTAGTCAAAGTAATGAGAAAGTGCTCTGGATGAGGAGAAGTAGAAAACAAAGAATTTAAGGATTATATCACATCATAGCAATCTTTGTGCCTTATACATTTATTGTGTAGTTGGTGTATAGAGACATGGTACAAGTAGGACTCACAGAACAGCAGTCTATCCTTTACATATTTACAATGCTTCACTCTCAAGCAGTGTGAACACAGTATAGCAAGGATGTACAGCAAAGTCGTCCCTGACCCTTACACAGTTTTTTATTTATTTAAAATATAAAGAACTTAGCATCAAAACTAAAAAAATGATAGTATCTGATAAAAGTAACTTCTACTCACAATACACCTTTAATCACAATAATAACCCTAGGGACTTCTGGAAGTCAATTAACCTCATCTTACATCCAGGTAACCCACCATCTCCCAACCCTGATCCTAACCTGTCTCCCACAGAAATAGCCACCCAGTTCAATTCTTTTTTTCATCAACACCATCAGTAAATTACTGCCTTCTAGCTCCAGACCTCTTCCTAACTCCACCACTGCTTCTGATTCACTCTGAAAAATACCCCAATCCACAAAAAACACCTTTTCTTTTCAACCTGTATCAACTGCCTATATCAAAAAAATTCTTAAGAACCTAAAGCCATTCTCTCCTTCTGCTGACAGCTTGCCACCACACTTCCTAAACCTAGCCGCCTGTTCCATTGCTTACCCCTTATCTAGTCTGATAAATCACTCACTGCCTGAATCTATTGTTCCATCTATCTGGAAAAAATGCTATACTATCCCCATCCATAAAGGAGGAAAATCTACAGAAATTTCCAATTTTAGACTTATAGCTATTCTCTTTTCACTCTCAAAAATCATGGAAAAATGTGTCCATGCACAATTATTAAGCCACATATTAATAGAAAACCATTTAACACCCACTCAGCATGGTTTTCGACCGAACCATAGTACTTCCACCACTCTCATCACTTTTACCAATTCAGTTGCGCAATCCAGACACAATAATAAACTATTATTTTGCCTGTTCCTGGACTTATCGAAGGCATTCGATACTGTGTCTCATCTTTTGCTCATTTCTACATTAAATGAACTTAAATTTGTCCCCATCCACTGTCTATTGGTTCAACAGCTATCTGTCCAATAGGCAACAGTCCGTTAGATAGCTTTCTATACTGTCCCCTTCTCTGCCAGTCACCACAGGTGTACCCCAAGGCTCCATCTTAGGACCTCTTCTATTCAACATTTTTACTAACAATCTTTATAAATCCTGCCCCAACTCAACTTTCATCCAATATGTGGGCAATTCTACAGTCATCACCTCCTCTGATTATTTCTCAGACCTGCTTTCCAAAACCCAGCAAACTTTCACAAAAATTGAAACCTGGCTAACCAATAACCGGCTAATACTCATTGCTAAGCAAACTAAACTACTTTTATTTCTGCCTAAATCACTCTCTCATAACATCTCAACTTTCACTATCACCTCATTAGACAACACCACCATTAATGTTGAATCCCATACCAAACTTCTAGGGTTCACAATTGATGATAAACTAAAGTTCGACCATTATATAAATTACTGTATCAAAAATAGTAACCAAAAGCTTGGCTTACTATACCGTAGCAAAAGATATCTCACACCAGAGGCAAGACAGTTATTCTCTCTCGTTATCTCCTACCTTATCTCTTCTATGGCTCCCAAATTCTCATTAACCTACAGGCAACACAACTGAATAAGATGGAAAATACATATCACAAAATAGCTAGATTCGCTGCCAACACTCATCTTAAATCCCGTCACTACCTGGCCTTGAAAACACTGAACTGGCTTGACTTCCCCAATCAACTTATTTTCTATCAACTTAATATTATACACTCCATCCTCTACAAACCTTCCTTCTGCCCTAACATTTCCAACATCTTAAATTACTACCTACCTACCACAAAACTTAGAAGCACCAGCCAAAACCTGCTTGACATCTACAATCCTAAAAAATCAGTTGGTGAAACCCACTACAACTGTCTTACCTCTATCCACTGGAATAAGCCACCTTTAACAATCAGATCTACCACACACCCACACCCATTTAAAATTGCCCTAAAAGTCCACTTTACAAATACCGGGACTTGCTCTTGCACACAACCACCATGAACGTAATAATCTGACACCTTTGCATACAGCCCCCTCTCAAATTTCTCCACTAGTCATATTCACCTCCTTCCCTTCTTTTCCCACTTAGCTTACTCCCCTTTCTCAGATTTCACTTGATTCTAACTACTGTTACTCTGTTCTCTTATTTATTAATTTAAAAAAAATCTCTAATGTTCCCTCTTTCACCCATAGCCACCCCCTTTTTTCTTTTGACATTTTTCCTTTTTCTGTCACCTACTTTCTCTATCAACTTCCCCTCTGATTCTGATTACTGTTGTACATGCTGTTGCCTATAACAACTAAGATTTGATATACAGTACTTTTTGTACTCTTATCTTAAAAGTGAATTTGTCATTCCTTCCTCTACATGGGAAATTGCTTATGTATTGGAGATATATGACTGACTTTAACATATTGTTTTGTCATTTTTGTAAATAACACTTTTTAAATTCTCATGCTACAAGTGGGAATCCAAGCATTATAATGCATGTTTATATTACCTCATGTATACTCTACTGTTTGTAAACATTTTATGTTGTATGTAATACTTTGTGGAGCTTTTCTTCCCCGGCCTCTGCTGAAAAAGGGTGCAAGCTCAGTCAGACATTCCAGGTCAGCAAATGTCAAATAAATAAATAAATATTTTATTTTTAAAAATGCTTTTGTTTACAAGATTGCTGGGCTGATATGAAGGCCCTATTTAGTCAAAACCTGAGCTGAAGGCAATAACAAAACTGTTCAAACCAATATAAAAATCAACTGATGATATTACCAACTTTCGGGATTATAAAATATATAATATATAAATATGATTAACCATAAGAGGATACAGATTTATATGGAAATGTCATCATTAGATGTAAATATATTATGATACAATCAGTAGATGAATGAAGAACGTATGACTGGCTATATGAAAAGGAGTAAATCTCTAAAGCATCTACATTGTGTACCAAATATCTCAACAGTGACAGTCTAAAGGCAAGAGACAGGACAGACAAGTTTTTGATAGGTGATATAATTCCAAACTCCAGGTTTAATTTTATGATAGGAAGTCATATCACAGTAAGTGAACATTGCTGATGGGATAGCTGTAGGAAGCAGCACAACATTTTATTTAGCTTGCATGCTACAGGGATTCCATGTTCATAGGTTCATAGCTTGGTACTAGGCTATTGACCCTAGGGCCTATACAAGCCTTCCCTGGCTATTTCTTCCCACAATATTTACTTCCCTGGACCCCTGCCTAGAAGGGTGATCCCAAGGGTGAATTTCCCATCTCCCATCCAATCGTCAAGGTTCTTTTTGAAGAGGGCCAAGGAGGCACTCTGCTTGACATGTATGGGCAGTCTATTCCAGAGTCTGGAGAGTCTATGGGTCAGGAACCTATCCCTCCAGCATGTTTTGTTCATTGTGATAAGGTTTAGATCCCTGGAGCGTGTGTCTCTGAGGGATTGGGATTTCTTTAAGTGCAGCATGTTCAACAGCACTGGGTTTGACATGGCCTTGCATGTTAAGCAGAGATCGCCTCTGAGTCGACGATATGTGACAGACTATAGCTGAAGATTTTTTAGATGGTCAGCATAGGGCATCTGCTTTAGGCCTGTGATTCTTTTAGTGAGGTATTTCTGCGACCTTTCCAGTTGTTGCAGATGTCTTGAGAGGTACATACCAAACGGGGTGCTGTATTCTATAAAGGGTCTAATGAGGGATGAGTACAGTGGGAGAATGACCTCCTTTTTTCTGGATGAAAAGCCCTTAGTGATGAGGTATGCCACATAGACAGATTTCCTGACTGTTGTGGTGATTAATTTAAAATGTTTTTTGAAATATAGATAGGTGTTTGAGACCATATGCATGTGATCCATGTGTGTTTTGTGTGAGTTGTACATGTGTGCACACATACATGTTCATATCACTCTGATTCCCTTCAGAGACATGATATGATTTACATTATTCATATATATATATATATATATATATATATACATACTTTTTTGTTTTATACATATATTACATTTTATATATATTATATTATACACATTTAGGTGCGTGTACTTGTGTGTATATATCATCATTATTTTTATATTGTCATATATTTTTTATGATATTTACATATACATATATTTTTTTACATGTGTATTTTATATTTTCATAGTGACTGTTTAGTTCTATGTGTGTGTGTGTGTGTGTGTGTGTGTGTGTGTGTGTGTGTGTGTGTGTGTGTGTGTGTGTGTGTGTGTGTGTGTGTGTGTGTGTGTGTGTGTGTGTGTGTGTGTGTGTGTGTGTGTGTGTGTGTGTGTGTGTGCATGCATGTGATTGTTGTGTCTACGTGGGAGAGGTCTTTGGATATGCATTTCATATGTTCAAGTTGATTATTATGCTATTCACACAGCATGAATTTACATTGCATTTTTATGACTGTATTTTTGCATTTATACATATGCATGTGTATATATGTGTATATACATTCATTTGTATATATTACTGATAACTGTTCTGCTGACAACACTAATGTGTAGACTGACATCTTTGAAGAGATCAGAAACAACTACAAAATGTGAAGTTAATAGCACCATCCCTACTGAATCTTGTCCAGCTTTAAGCCCTACTGCTGTTGGATCATCCTGGCCCTGACTACAGTGACTGAAAATCTGCCTACCTCCCATATTGATCTACAGTCAAGGAACTGAAAAAGTTAATAGCACCATCCCTACTGAATCTTGTCCAGCTTTAAGCCCTACTGCTGTTGGATCATCCTGGCCCTGACTACAGTGACTGAAAATCTGCCTACCTCCCATATTGATCTACAGTCAAGGAACTGAAAGTAGGTCTTGGGCTTCGCTTTCTGCCTCTTTAGCCTCTGTATAGGTCCACCTTCAGAGTCCATTACTCTGCCTGCGTTTGTGTGCCTAGCAGCCAGTACCTCTCCTCTCCTATCCCAAAAACCCGCTCACTCTCACCTTTTACTGCCCTCATTTTTCTTTCTTTTTTCATTCCCTTGTCCTGTTTGTATTTTCCCCATTCTCCCTCTCATTTACCTATACCAGCCACTAGGTGGCGCTCTACTCTCTCTCTTTCTTCTTTGCTTCCTCCTATTTCCTGATTAGCCCTCCTCAGTCTGCTCTGCTAATTTGGTTTTCCATCCCTCTACCTCCATTTTCTTCCTTACCGACTGCCTATTCTCCTTACCACCTGTGCTGATATCTCTCCAGTAACCTGCCCTACTCTCTTCCATTACACCTCACTCATCTCCTCCTAAATCCTCAGTACTCTTTTCTGTCATACTCCTCCTTACCTTTCTCCTATCCCCTCTGGTATCTGGTTCCTATCTTACCCCTTCCCTATTGACACTCGCTGCTCCTATAGTCTCACCTGCTTTTCTGATTGTCTCCTGGCTATACCTCAGTTGTTTCTACCCGCTCCGTTCACCCTGCGGGCTCACTCCGCTCCCCTCCCTACCCCCAATTCCCACCCACCCCCCGGGGTCCTACATTTATAGCTCTATAGCCACACCCCTAGCCCTCCTATCCTATTACTCTCCTTCCCGCCAAATTGTTCCCCAGCCTTAGTACATCCCTTCCTACTCTATCTCTGCCCCAAGACCATACATCTTTTATTACCTTTCACTATTACCTAGACTTCTCTCCTTACACTTTCCTTCCACTCCAGCCTTTCTTTCTCTTTTCCAATTAATATCCTTTCTTATCTACCTACTGCTTTAAACAACAGACTTTCCCCTCCATTGCTTACCACATTCTATTCTCTCCCCTTTACACTTTCCCCTCTACTTCCTCACCTCTCTAATTACTAAATGATGCCTCCCTACATACGAACTATGCCTGTACTCTCTATCGCAATCACAACCACCCTTCTTTCTACATACCTTCTCACCTTTCTTGAAATTTCACTAGATAACTCTCTTATCTCCACACATAAACACACCTCTACTAGACTCACATTCACAACCTACCCTAATGTTAATTCCACCCCTAGTTATCACCTATCTAAATTCCATAGGCAACATCACCTTACCTACCCCCTACTATCTTGCAAAAAAACAAAATCTCTAACAATTCTAAATAAGAACTACTTAACAAAACTTATTAATCCTACTCTACTAGATGGAGACATCCACCCCAACCCTGGCCCTACCTCACCACCTCCCCAAAACTGCTTGCCTAACCCCAACAATAACTTCCTTATAGGACACCTTAACATCCAAAGCATAAATAACAAAATACCTTTCATCCATGCCCTCTTAGATATCCACTCATTTGACATCCTTTGCCTCTCTGAAACCTGGCTTACCCCAGGCACAAAGACTCAGAGATTGTACCCCAGGGTTATAACATAATAAGACACGACCGCTTAAAACGTAAGGGTGGAGGAGTAGCAATACTCTTCAAAAATCAACTTAACATATCTATTCAACCAGAATGCCCAAACCTAAATAGCAAAACAGAAACCATCATTATTAAACTCCAACTTAACCCCAAAAATCTATTTACATTATTTGTTTGTATCTTCCCCCAGGTAATAACATTCCAATACTAGAAGACTTTTTAAGCTGGGTTTCTACCAACTACCCCAAGAAACCATAATTCTTGGTGACGTTAACATAGACTGGAACACTATAAATACAGTCAATCCCACCTCCCATATTAACCTACATGGGTTTTCACAAAGTATTACCTCAACTACAAGAGTCAATAAACCCAGTAAGAAAGAGAGTATATTAGACTGGATACTAACTAATAAAGTTAAGACACATTATAAGGTAGGTATTATGCCTGATGACATCAGCGACCACTGCCTAACCTACATTTCTAGACAAAAATCAGAATTTGTTAACCTCCCAAATACAAGGCTAATTCGATCAGTCAAACACTTTAACATAGACCTTTTTAAAGCCGAACTGAGTGCATGTAATTGGAATTGCTTAAAATCACTCCCCCAAGAAGAAGCAGTATTATTCTTTAATTCCACATTCCTATCTATACTTGATTCTCACGCACCAGAACGCTCTATTAGAGTAAAGACCAAATCGGCCCCATGGCTGACCACCAACACAAAAAAACTCATGCTTGCTAGAAACAAAGCATGGAAATCTTGGAGATGTAATAAACTAAACCCTGACTTAGTTAAATTCCGCCAGCTTCGTAATTTAGCAAAAAAATCAATAATCTCTGACAAGAAAAACTTCTACTGTAACCTCCAGGAAACACATATTAACAACCCTAAACAGTTCTGGTCATCAGTAAATAGACTTCTTTCCCCAGGAACTGCGAAAACTCCTTCCCCTCTAAATGCTGACCCAGAAACCCCTCTCCAGACTGCCAATGCTTTCAACTCTTTTTTCTCTGAAACTATTCAAACCCTAGCCAAACAAATGAACACTAACAACTCTCATATACCACCTAAAAGAACTACCTCTTCCCTCAATTTCGCTCTAAAACCTATATCTACCTCTTTCATCTTCAAACTCATTCACAAACTTAAACCCTGCACCCCTTCTGCTGACAAGCTCCCTTCTCTTTTCCTTCAGAAAGCTGCTAAAGAAATTGCTTATCCTACTTCCTTGCTCATCAACAGAACTATCCAAGAAGGAACCATCCCTGATATATGGAAAGTCTCCTATATTATACCACTTCATAAAGGTGGAAACTCCCTTGACCTTTCCAACTTTAGACCAATTGCCCTTCTTTCACCCCTTGCAAAAATAATGGAAAAATGTATTCACCAGCAACTGGTACACCACCTCTCCCTCCACAACATAATAGCAAACTGCCAGCATGGTTTTAGACCCCATCATAGTACCACCACTGCCCTTCTCTCCTTTATAGATACTATCAACAAAAATCGAAACAACCATTCTCTCTCCTCCACTCTTTTCATTGATCTCTCAAAAGCTTTCGACATGGTTAACCACTCTCTCTTAATCAATATTCTCGAATCTCTTCCTTGTGATAAACTAGCCACAAATTGGTTTAAATCTTACCTTAACAACAGACAACAAGCAGTAATTTGGGAAAATCACATCTCTTCTCTCTTGCCCATTTCCATCGGAGTTCCCCAGGGCTCCATTCTAGGTCCACTTCTGTTCTCCTGCTTTATAAACGATCTTCAGACTGCTATACCACAAGCTACCTGCATACAATATGCAGATGATTCTACCCTTATCTGCTCCGCACCTTCTTCTACTGAACTGACCTCCTTAACACAAAATACCTTTAACAAAGTAGAAACTTGGTTTTCTAAACGGTTTCTCCTACTAAATGCAAAAAACTAAACTCCTCCTCTTCTCCCCACCTCTCGGTCCCCCTTTAAACTTTACCATTTCTTCTAATAATGGCACTATCATCTCGCCTGATCCAACTACTAAACTTCTTGGAATAACCATTGACAATCATCTTTCCTTCGATCAGCACATAAACAACACCATCAAGGTTGTTAACAAAAAAATTGGATCCCTATATCGTATTAAACCTTTTCTAACCCCAGCAACTAGAACCAAATGTGCTCAAACCCATCTCCTATCTACTCTCCTATATGCTTCTCCCATTTATACCAACCTCAAGAAAAACAATCTTAACAAACTTGAAACTTGCTATAATAACATAGCACGTTTCGCCACTAGTAACCCCTTTAGGACCCACCACTGTATAAATCTAATGCAACTTGGCTGGCTCGAATTTCAAAACTACCTAAAAATTCCTCAACTCACTATAGCTCACAACATATTACACCTACCTGACAACACCCCTATACTCTCTCAACTCCTAATCCCGTATAATAATCTGAACTCGCTTCGCTCCTCTAGTAAACTTATGACTAAATCAATAAAGGCAAACAACACAGCAGGTTGTTCTCTTTTCACTAACACTATAGGTAAATGCTGGAATCTCTTACCTTGTGACATAACTTTGACTACATCCCTGCCTCAATTCAAACAGAAAATTAAACTGTACTACCTAAATCATTGGCTTTGTTCCTGCAGTACACCAGGCTAACCTTTTTCTTTCTCATACTATATCTCTCCTTCACTCTTCCCATTAGTATCTGTCTTATTTCTTCTCCTTTTACAGTACTAATCGACCTAGGTACATTCTATGTAAAATTGCTAATATGGTATTAACTGCTCATCGAAATGTGCTTCTCCTTGAATCTATCTTGCATTCTGTGTGATGTTATGATTTTCTAATTTGTTACTTATAAACATTTGTGATATTTTGTAATGTACTTAGTATTTAGTGGAGCTTTTCTCCTCGGGCCTCTGCTGAAAATGGACATGTATCCAGCCAGACTAGCCCGGTCAACAAATGTAAAATAAAATAAATAAAATATATTTATTTGTTATCATTATGATAATACTTCATTTTTGTAGAAAATCACATTTGTTATTTTTTCAGTTTGATGGTCATGATGTCATTTCCTGTTTAGTAAGTTATTTAAGGAACCGGAAATCACTTGAAAATGTTTCTGAAAATGTTTCTGAGGAAGTTCACGTATTAAACAGTGGATGAAAGCGCTAAATTTTTGGCTTCTGGTTTACTTGTTTTTTTTTGCCAGCAGTTCTGCAGTTCATTTTTTCGTTTTGTTTGGTTGTCAGTAATTGTTGTGGTGATGTGGTTATCGAAGGTGAGACCAATATCCACCAGTGTCCCTAAGTCACTTATCACACTTTCGGTATTTAGTATATTGCCACCTATGTGGTAATTCACAGGTACATGTTTTTTCCCAAATGGGATAACTATACATTTCTTGGCATTGAGCTTCAGCCCTTGGCTCTGGCACCAAGCATCTGTTTCTGTAAGACCCTCTTGCAGAATATCCACATAATTTGAGGATTCAATAATGACTCCCAGTTTGCAATCATCTGCGAACTTTGTTAGCCAGAGTCTCTTAGTATTGGTCTGCACTTCAGAGAAGTAGATGCCAAACAAGAGGCGTCCCAGGACTGAAACCTGAGGTACTCCACTTGTCACTTGTCTGGAACTGGATTTGGAGTCGGCTACTTTTACAGTGTGGGTTCTGTCAGAAAGCCAGTTGGCAACCAATTGAGTGACATAGGGATTAATGCCCAGCTTAGTAAGTTTATCCATGATTCCAGAGTGGGGGATGGTGTTGAAGGCCTTGGCAAGGTCCAGATAGGCTGTGTGGACCACCTTACCCTGGTCCACAGCTCTGCAGACTGATTCGAAAAAGTCAATCAGGTTTAGGTGATAAGATCAGCCCTTCACAAACCCAAACTGGGTGGGATCCAGTGTTTGAAGGTTGCCAATGTATTTGTTTATAAGTTTCATGATAATACGTTTCCATGCCCTTGCAGATCAGGCTCGTCTGATTGATGGGGCGGTAGTTCCCAGGATCTAAGGAGGATCCCCCCTTGTGGAGTGGGATAACTGTAGCTGTGTGCCACTCAGTGGGCATGAAGCCTGAGGTGAGGCTATGATTAAACATGACACTTAGGTGAGGTGCCAGTTCATTTTGTAGTTCATGTAGTACACAGCCCGGGATGTCGTCTGGTCCCATGGATGCTGCATTCTTAGCTTTGGAGAGTGCATTTTTTACCTGTGTGGCCATTACCAGAATTTGGCAATCTTTCGCTATTGAGATGGGCCCTTTAGAGGGTGAGAGGGGGGTGAAGTTGGCACTGAATCGATCTGCCAGGATATTGGCAATATCCTTGGGATCAGTATATTTAATGCCATTCTTTTGTACCTCAGAGCAGATCTGAGCATTGACATTTAGATTCTTGACATAGCTATAGAATGCCTTGTGGTTGTCTTTGGAATTTTTGGCGATTTTATTTTCGCAACTAGCTTTGGAGGATTTTATGAGGGATCTCAGCTTCTTACTGAGGCTGGTAAGGGAGCTTTTTGCATCCAGGGATTTTCTGTTTTTCTGCAAAAGTTTCTTCCTTTTGTTGTAAAGTTTGTTTATGGCAGGGGACCACCAGATTGGCTTCTTTTTTTTGGAGCAAAGTGCCTTGGTTTTATTTGGGATGGCATGATTCATGCATGAGTTGATGTGCTCGTACAGTGCCTTAGTGCAGGATTCAGTAGTCAAACTTTCAGTTCTCGTCTGCATGGATGTCATGAAGTTTGTCACTTCTGACTTGAGTAACATGAAGTTGGCTTTGGTGAAGTTTTTTTAGAGAGGTTTCCTTACTGGGGTGTGGCAGAGGGATGTGGATGTCAAGGGTGATTAGCTTATAGTCAGACCTGATCAACGAGGGGGTGACCATAGGTGTGAATCATCGATTTCCCATGTTGGTAATGACCAGGTCTCAGATATCAGAGCCCCTGGTGGGACTATGGATTAGTTGATCCAGGGCATTGGAATTTATGAATTCCAAGAACCCTTGGGCAAAGGTGTTGGTACATGAGTAGTTTTCCCAGTTAATGGCAGGGTAGTTGAAATCACCCAGTATTAGAGTGTTTGGTTGTATCTTAATACTTTCCAGCATGTTTAGAAAGGTGTAGTGAGACTTTTGGGGCATGGTGGGGGATCTGTAGCAAGCTACAATTTGGATTGCAGTCTTACCTAGTGTTAGTTGCACCTGGAGAATTTCATATGCATTGTGTTGGGCAACAAGCCTGGTGGTGTGGATATCCTTGTTGAATACGGACATTCCTCCACCTTTATTGTTTTGGTCCTGGTTTGGTGGCCGAAAAGTGTGGTAAGAGTTGTAGCCTGGTATTGCAGGGGTGCTCTCTGGAGCCTTGAACCAGGTCTCAGTTACTGAACAGATAGCGATGTTCTCCATTTTTATGAGTGCCTCGAGAGTGCATTTTGAGGCTTAGACTTCTTCAGATTTTGCATGCTTGTACTGGTTACGGTGGTGGTTTTGTCCTTTGAACTTTGCCTAAAAAAAGCACTACAGGGGTGGCAAGAGCCTTAGCCAGTAACCTGAATCCCAGGGGCGACAGGTGAAGACCATCTCTGGCAAAGCATCGTAGTCTGGCGATCATGTTGGCCCAGGCAGACAGATACTGGATCCCCTTTGAATGACACCAGAGGTTTAGCCAGTTGTTGAAGTCAATCATTTTGTCCTTGTACTGCGGTATCATTCTGAGCGAAGGCAAGGTGTTACTCAGGGCTAGGGTCATACCTGCCTGGGCCACATGATCTGAGAGTTCTTCTATGTCTCTTTTCATGTAGTCCAGAGAAAGGTTATAAAGCAGATTACTTAAAAAAAAAGTTGCAAAATTAAGGAAGCTGCAGGTGTATAATGCACAATCAATGATATGAATGAAGTGGCACATATTACTGAGCATGTTTTTTGTAGAAATGTAGTATTATGAGAACTGTCATGAAAAATAAAAGGAAAGACACATTCAAGTGGGAATAATTATGTTACATTCTGTGAATCTGTGTGATTCTGGAGTTAATATGCTGATTAACCTTTAGGCAATTTTAAGTTGATTAAGAACTTTACTGATAATAAAGAGTGGGATCAGGTTTAATACCACAGTGTTTGCAAGTGTTTACTGGGGGGACAGAGCTGCCATATGAGGATTTTCAATGTCTACTAACAGGATGAAAGTATTCCGTTAGTCCCAAAATCAAAATATCAGGTTTACTGAAGTGTGCTAGCTTCTCGGAAGAAATCCGGGAGCAAATCTTAAAGAAATTACTTTCCAATCCGGTTTCCAAGTCTTCGATAAATGTACTACCTTTTAATAACAACAGGTCTTCTACACAGAGGAATATGTTTAGATCAGCAGGCTAGATAAACTACTGACACGTAAGAAGAATATGGGGTGTAGTACTGAATCTTGGGATCTATTGGAATGAGTAAGGAAGATAGTTGAAAATGACTGATGGAAAAGAATTTGAATGTTCATGTTAATAAGATAAATGGAGAACTACAAATGTCCGTCAGTTGAAACAAAAAAAGAAAAAGAAGTGGTAGTAAGATTTGAAAAGTAGTACATGGCCCAATAAATAAAAGTCTCTCTTTAGGTCAATGAATTTTGTATAAGTAAGCCAGTCTTTGTCTATATTCTCAAATATATCTGTAACTTAGAAAAGCACATCTGTGCTACTGTAACTTGTTACAAAGTCATGTATATGTTGAGAATGGATACTACATTCCTCATTAAAATATGTATAAATACTACATTCCTCATTAAAAATATTTATAAACAACTTTCTCCAATATTTTAGCCAAGAGCAACACATATTTATATGACTATTTCAGCTAACTTTGAACTAAAACAACAGCAAACATCAAATAAAAAAGACTGACTGCTGCAAGTTGGCTCCTAAAACAGAACAAAGCCTAAAACAAACCTTTTTTTTTCAGCGAGGTAAGCCCCCTGAACAGTCCACGTGGAGAGCAATAGCTAACATCCCCTAAGCCTTCAACATACCAACTCCACAGGTGCACCAGTTCAGAGAAGAGTAAAAGTCCCTGAAAATGGGAATGACTGCCACTGCACACTAAGAAACAAACTGGTAATGATCCCTTAAAAGAAATACTTAGGAAATGCCCTTCCCTATACCTATTCAAGCTCAACCTGGACCAGTGGATAGGAAATTGGAAACTCACCTCTGGTGTGGCAACTATATCTCTGATCAACAGTGGCAGCCATTAAATCATGCCCTAATTAAAATCCAACCACAACCCCTTTTTCCAATTTTTACATGTGTTTGGGGTGTCACCTCAACAGTGATAATCATCTAGAGCCAATTTATTGTGTCCAATCCACCTACCACATTTCTTTGGAACCTGTGAGAAAAAGAGAACACATGAAGAAAGCCCACGCGAACACAGGGAGGACATGCAGACTCCAAACAGAAGGCAACCCAGTCAAGAATAGAACTGGAGGGATAGATTCCTGTCCCAGAGACTTCCCATACTCTGGAATAAACTACCTATCTATATCAAACAAAGCTCCTCATTAGCACTCTTCAAGAAAAATCTTGATGACTGGATGGAAAATAGGAAATTCACCCTATCAGTTCTGTGGCTCTGCTCGACAGTGGCACAGGAAAATAATTTTCTTGGGTGGCAAAACCCGGGGTACCTTTTTGGCTGGGCTTGTATAGCCCCTAGGGCCGATAGCCTAGTACCTACCTATGAACCTATGAACTGGGGAATCTCTTGCTGTGAGACAACACTATCCATTGAGCGATAATGCCACCCATAATTAACATATGTTCCTTAAAATAATCTAAGGCACAATAATATGTGATACATCTGGGCTGCATAGGCTTATAAGGCCCCAGTGCTCTTTAGCTTAGTATATACCTATGAACCTATTAACTTGGTACAAGAGCAGAATTCCACTCAACAAGGCACCACACAAGCCAAAGAGTACTCATAACACAAACATATAAACACTATACCCCACCAAAAACACATTCTGCAGATAGCCTTCAGTTCAGCATTGTTGTCAGTCATACTTATTAATAAGAAGTTATGTCTTACCATAACGATCCATGTGAATTGTTCATCTCGCCTTTCTTCTTACACACGGGTTTGGAGCCAATCCTCGGCTCCGAGTCGGACGCATCACTAGCTCGCATCTTCGAGAAAGCTCAAGGCACAGTAATATCCCATGATCCTCCGGTGCTAACCCTCAGATCTAGTTTGCTATACCAGAAGAATCCCTCTTAGAAATGTGTCTAAAACACTTATAAACAGATACTACAAAGTATCTGGAACCCTACTGCCAGGTAGAGGATAAAAGATGCCATTACTGATGTTAATAACATGCCAACCATACCTAGAAAAGGCTGAAAAGGAATCTAATTGAAAACCGTTCTCCCAGACCGTAGGATGGGGGATGGAGGGGGGGGAATGTAAGAACAAAGGCGAGATGAACAATTCACATGGATCGTTACGGTAAGACATAACTTCTTAATGTGAAATTGTTCAATCTCGCCGTTTGTTCTTACACACAGGTAGCGTCCCTAGCTCCTTTTTCCCGGGTGGCTCAAGGGAGAACATTACTGAGTACAGTGGAACCAAACGTCGCCCTGTCCCTGGAGCTCTTGTCTAGCTTGTAGTGGGCGATAAAGGTATGTGGTTTTGCCCAAGTTGCCGCTGCACAAATGGTATCTAAAGGCAAATGAGCGGTATGGGCTGAAGAGGTAGCAATCGCACTTGTAGAATGAGCTCAGGGTTTGAAAGGAAGTTGTTGTTTGGATTCAGCATATACGAAATTTATGCAATCTGAGATCCATTTGGATAAGGTAACCTTCGTTACCGCCTGTCTTTTTCTTTGGTCAGCATATGAGACAAATAGTTGATCTGACTTTCTGTACTTTTTTGTCCTATGTAAGTAAAATCTTAGTTGTCTGTGAACGTCCAACTTGTGCAATGTGTATTCCAGCTTATTGGAATGATTTTTAAAGAAGGTAGGTAGTTCGATAGATTGATTGATGTTCTGAATCGAACAAACCTTCGGAAGGAAGGACGGATTGGTGAGCAAGGTTACTCTATCCGGATGAAAAATCATGTACGGGGGTCGGATAGATAGAGCCTGTAACTCTGCAACTCTTCTGGCGGAAGTGATGGCAACCAGGAATAGTGTTTTCCATGAAAGAAATTTTAACGGAGTTGTGGTTGCTGGTTCAAAAGGGGGCAACATGAGTTGTGACAGCATGAGATTAAGATTCCAAGGTGCTATTGGATTACGAAAAGGGGGACAGAGGTGAAAAGTACCTTTCATGAAGGCTTTACAAAGCCTGTGGGACATAAGAGAACCATCCTCACGGCCAATTTGAAAATTGGATATAGCGGCCAGTTGAACCCTTATAGTGGATGTTGAAGCTCCTTCTTGAAAAAGTGAGGTGAGGAAATCTAGTATCTTGTGTACTGGGGCCCCGAATGGATCTATACCTTGTTTGGAGGCCCAGTGCACAAAACGGTTCCATTTGCTGATGTACAATTTTCTTGCAGATGGTTTGTGAGAAGATACAATAATTTGTTGTACTGCAGGAGATAGTAAGTCCGACCTGGCTAAGATGGGAAGAGAAGCAGCCAAGCTGTCAGTTTGAGGGACTTGAGGAAGGTGTGAGGAACTCCCGACGAATGTGTCAACAGGTCTGGCTCCAGGTCTAGTATCCACGGTTCCTCCACTTGATGGGATTGAAGGAAAGGAAACCAGATTTGTCGAGGCCAGAATGGGGCTATCAGTATTATGGTCCTGTCCAGACATTTGGCTTTCTGCAAAAACCTGGGAATTAGTGGAACAGGAGGAAAAGCATAAAGGAGACCCGGGGGCCAATCGTATACCAGTGCGTCCCTGGGGACACCCCCTGGGGGGGGGGTAACAGGGCAACGTAGGTTCTGCATTTGGCATTCAAAGGGGATGCAAACAGGTCGCAGCAAGGCTGGCCCCATCTGCGGAAGATCTCTTCCGCCACTTGAGGTTTGAGGGACCACTCGTGAGGGAACAGGATGGCTCTGCTCAACCTGTCCGCAATTACGTTGGAAGTCCCTGGGATGTGCATTGCTATCAGAAAGCGTCCAGTGGACTTTGCCCATTGCCAAATTCTGAGGGCCTCTCTGCATAACGGGTAAGATCTGGTTCCCCCTTGCTTGTTTATGTACCAGACCACTGACATGTTGTCTGTCTGAACTGTCACTGTTCCCCGAGGTAAGGACTTGTGAAAGTGTTGCAATGCTAGAAACACTGCCCTTAGCTCTAGAACACTGATGTGCAGATTGTACTCCAAGTTGGACCATTGACCTTGGACTGTTTGTATCTGAAAGAATCCCCCCCACCCTATCAGGGAAGCGTCCGTGGTAAGAGTTGCTACTGGACTGGGTAATACAAAGGGTCGTCCTAGTGTTAGCTCTTGACTGTGTATCCACCACAAGAGATCCTTCTTGCAAGAATTTGTGATCAAGATTTCGTGAGATAGTGGAAGTTGTAGATATGACCACTGGGAGAATAGCATCCATTGAAGGATCCTCATGTGCATCCTGCCTAAAGGAACTACAAGAAGGGAGGCTGCCATCAAGCCTAGCACTCTTAATACTTGTCGTGCAGGGACTCTGTTGTTGTGAAGAAGGAGCGAAATTTGATGCCTGAGGTCTGATACTCTTGATGGGGGGAGAGAAACTTGAGCCAGGGAAGTGTCTAGCTGTGCTCTTATAAATAAGATATGCTGTGATGGCAATAAGACAGATTTTCCAAAATTCACCGTTATGCCTAGTGAAGAGCAAAGACTGATGGTGTAGTCCCTGGCTTGTAGAAGACGACACTTGGTGGTGGCGGAAAGGAGCCAGTCGTCTAGATAAGGAAACACCCGGAATCCGTTTCATCTCAAGTGAGACGCTACTACTGCCATGCATTTGGTGAACACCCTGGGGGCTGAGGTGAGACCAAAGGGCAGAGCGCAAAACTGGAAATGACTGCCTCCCAGCCGGAAGCGCAAGTGATCTCTGGACGCCCTGGCCATTTTGATATGGTAGTATGCATCTTTGAGATCTATACAGCACATCCAGTCGCCCTTTTGCAGAAAAGGGAGGATTGACTGAAGCGTGACCATCCGGAACTTTTCCTTTTTCACAAAGGTATTTAACTTGCTGAGGTCTAAAACTGGCCTCCAGTCCCCTGTTTTCTTTGGAACTAAAAAGAACCTTGAGTAAGTTCCGGATCCTATTTGGTCCGCTGGGACTGGTTGGATGACTCTGTTTTCGAGCAACCTTCTTATCTCTATGGTTGCTTGGTCTCGCAGACTGGGTGGAACATCTGGGAGTTTTTTGGAGTTTGGTGGTATTTTTATGAAGGGGATGTTGTAGCCTCTGGTAACTATGCTTTTTACCCAGTAATCTGATGTAAGATTTAGCCAGGCCTCTGGGTATAAAGCCAAGCGACCCCCGACTGCCTCCAGAGTAGGACAGCTGGGCCTGCACTCAGGACTGCTGGAAGGGTTTTCCAGAGAAGGTCTCTCTGTCACCCTGATTTTGCGGACCCCCTCTGCCGGCTGGGCGATGTCTTATGTTTCTTCCCCCTCCTCTGCCTCTGGAGGGGGCGTCACTTTGGGTGTGTTGAAAAGATCCCTGAGTCTTTCAGAACCACATTTTTCCTCCTCGTTGCCCTTTAGGGTAGGGTCTAGATGGAACGGAAAAACGGACCCCTATGGCAGACAGAGTCTTCCCTTCTTGTTCACACCTCGTGAGAGTCTCCTTTACTTTGTGCCCAAACAAGGAGGCACCATCGAAGGGGGCGTTGGGGTTCCGCAAAGGAGCATAAGCGCAACCAGGATTGTCTTCTCAGGGCAATCGCTGAAGCTACCTCTCTACTTGATCCTTTGGCTGCATATGAAATCAGCCTCATGGATGAGTTGACTATGGAATTTAGAGTGTTAAGTTGTGCTGTCACTTTCTCGGCGACAGCAGCATCTGTGTGTCCCTGGAGAGTATCTCCTAATCCCTTAATGAGATCTCTCTGTAAACGCGTGAAATGCGTAAGGTAGTTGAACGATCGGATGGAAAAAGTCGCCGAACTAAATATGCGCTTCCCATATCTGTCCATTGCCCTAGAATCCTTATTAGGAGGATGGACAGAGGAAGATGATTCAGACATCTCTTTCTTAGTGGCCGCCACCAC